>NW_027457131.1:0-175703 GCF_040206685.1 Ascaphus truei | reverse complement strand
TGTATAAATGTGCATGTGTGCTCACACAGGCTGATATGTACGGTTGGTGCTATGTATAAATGTGCATGTGTGCTCACACAGGCTGATATGTAAGGTTGGTGCTATGTATAAATGTGCATGTGTGCTCACACAGGCTGATATGTAAGGTTGGTGCTATGTATAAATGTGCTGTGTGCTCACACAGGCTGATATGTAAGGTTGGTGCTATGTATAAATGTGCGTGTGTGCTCACACAGGCTGATATGTAAGGTTGGTGCTATGTATAAATGTGCATGTGTGCTCACACAGGCTGATATGTAAGGTTGGTGCTATGTATAAATGTGCATGTCTGCTCACACAGGCTGATATGTAAGGTTGGTGCTATGTATAAATGTGCATGTGTGCTCACACAGGCTGATATGTAAGGTTGGTGCTATGTATAAATGTGCATGTGCTGCTCACACAGGCTGATATGTAAGGTTGGTGCTATGTATAAATGTGCATGTGTGCTCACACAGGCTGATATGTAAGGTGGGTGCTATGTATAAATGTGCATGTGTGCTCACACAGGCTGATATGTAAGGTTGGTGCTCTGTATAAATGTGCATGTGTGCTCACACAGGCTGATATGTAAGGTTGGTGCTCTGTATAAATGTGCATGTGTGCTCACACAGGCTGATATGTACGGTTGGTGCTATGTATAAATGTGCATGTCTGCTCACACAGGCTGATATGTAAGGTTGGTGCTATGTATAAATGTGCATGTGTGCTCACACAGGCTGATATGTAAGGTTGGTGCTCTGTGTAAATGTGCATGTGTGCTCACACAGGCTGATATGTACGGTTGGTGCTATGTATAAATGTGCGTGTGTGCTCACACAGGCTGATATGTAAGGTTGGTGCTATGTATAAATGTGCATGTGTGCTCACACAGGCTGATATGTAAGGTTGGTGCTATGTATAAATGTGCATGTGTGCTCACACAGGCTGATATGTAAGGTTGGTGCTATGTATAAATGTGCATGTGTGCTCACACAGGCTGATATGTAAGGTGGGTGCTATGTATAAATGTGCATGTGTGCTCACACAGGCTGATATGTAAGGTGGGTGCTATGTATAAATGTGCATGTGTGCTCACACAGGCTGATATGTAAGGTGGGTGCTATGTATAAATGTGCATGTGTGCTCACACAGGCTGATATGTAAGGTGGGTGCTATGTATAAATGTGCATGTGTGCTCACACAGGCTGATATGTAAGGTGGGTGCTATGTATAAATGTGCATGTGTGCTCACACAGGCTGATATGTACGGTGGGTGCTATGTATAAATGTGCATGTGTGCTCACACAGGCTGATATGTAAGGTGGGTGCTATGTATAAATGTGCATGTGTGCTCACACAGGCTGATATGTAAGGTTGGTGCTATGTGTAAATGTGCATGTGTGCTCACACAGGCTGATATGTAAGGTTGGTGCTATGTATAAATGTGCATGTGTGCTCACACAGGCTGATATGTAAGGTTGGTGCTATGTATAAATGTGCATGTGTGCTCACACAGGCTGATATGTAAGGTGGGTGCTATGTATAAATGTGCATGTGTGCTCACACAGGCTGATATGTAAGGTGGGTGCTATGTATAAATGTGCATGTGTGCTCACACAGGCTGATATGTAAGGTGGGTGCTATGTATAAATGTGCGTGTGTGCTCACACAGGCTGATATGTAAGGTGGGTGCTATGTATAAATGTGCGTGTGTGCTCACACAGGCTGATATGTAAGGTGGGTGCTATGTATAAATGTGCATGTGTGCTCACACAGGCTGATATGTAAGGTTAGTGCTATGTATAAATGTGCATGTGTGCTCACACAGGCTGATATGTAAGGTTGGTGCTATGTATAAATGTGCATGTGTGCTCACACAGGCTGATATGTACAGTGGGTGCTATGTGTAAATGTGCATGTGTGCTCACACAGGCTGATATGTAAGGTGGGTGCTCTGTATAAATGTGCATGTGTGCTCACACAGGCTGATATGTAAGGTGGGTGCTATGTATAAATGTGCATGTGTGCTCACACAGGCTGATATGTAAGGTTGGTGCTATGTATAAATGTGCGTGTGTGCTCACACAGGCTGATATGTAAGGTTGGTGCTATGTGTAAATGTGCATGTGTGCTCACACAGGCTGATATGTAAGGTGGGTGCTCTGTATAAATGTGCATGTGTGCTCACACAGGCTGATATGTACGGTTGGTGCTATGTATAAATGTGCATGTGTGCTCACACAGGCTGATATGTAAGGTTGGTGCTATGTATAAATGTGCGTGTGTGCTCACACAGGCTGATATGTAAGGTTGGTGCTATGTATAAATGTGCATGTGTGCTCACACAGGCTGATATGTAAGGTTGGTGCTCTGTATAAATGTGCATGTGTGCTCACACAGGCTGATATGTAAGGTTGGTGCTCTGTATAAATGTGCATGTGTGCTCACACAGGCTGATATGTAAGGTTGGTGCTATGTGTAAATGTGCATGTGTGCTCACACAGGCTGATATGTAAGGTTGGTGCTATGTGTAAATGTGCATGTGTGCTCACACAGGCTGATATGTAAGGTTGGTGCTATGTATAAATGTGCGTGTGTGCTCACACAGGCTGATATGTAAGGTTGGTGCTATGTATAAATGTGCATGTGTGCTCACACAGGCTGATATGTAAGGTGGGTGCTATGTATAAATGTGCATGTGTGCTCACACAGGCTGATATGTAAGGTGGTGCTATGTATAAATGTGCATGTGTGCTCACACAGGCTGATATGTAAGGTGGGTGCTATGTATAAATGTGCGTGTGTGCTCACACAGGCTGATATGTAAGGTGGGTGCTCTGTATAAATGTGCATGTGTGCTCACACAGGCTGATATGTAAGGTTGGTGCTCTGTATAAATGTGCATGTGTGCTCACACAGGCTGATATGTAAGGTTGGTGCTATGTATAAATGTGCATGTGTGCTCACACAGGCTGATATGTAAGGTTGGTGCTATGTATAAATGTGCATGTGTGCTCACACAGGCTGATATGTAAGGTTGGTGCTATGTATAAATGTGCATGTGTGCTCACACAGGCTGATATGTAAGGTTGGTGCTATGTATAAATGTGCATGTGTGCTCACACAGGCTGATATGTAAGGTTGGTGCTATGTATAAATGTGCATGTGTGCTCACACAGGCTGATATGTAAGGTTGGTGCTATGTATAAATGTGCATGTGTGCTCACACAGGCTGATATGTAAGGTTGGTGCTATGTATAAATGTGCATGTGTGCTCACACAGGCTGATATGTAAGGTTGGTGCTATGTATAAATGTGCATGTGTGCTCACACAGGCTGATATGTAAGGTTGGTGCTATGTATAAATGTGCATGTGTGCTCACACAGGCTGATATGTAAGGTGGGTGCTATGTATAAATGTGCATGTGTGCTCACACAGGCTGATATGTAAGGTTGGTGCTATGTATAAATGTGCATGTGTGCTCACACAGGCTGATATGTAAGGTGGGTGCTATGTATAAATGTGCATGTGTGCTCACACAGGCTGATATGTAAGGTGGGTGCTATGTATAAATGTGCATGTGTGCTCACACAGGCTGATATGTAAGGTGGGTGCTATGTATAAATGTGCATGTGTGCTCACACAGGCTGATATGTAAGGTGGGTGCTATGTATAAATGTGCGTGTGTGCTCACACAGGCTGATATGTAAGGTGGGTGCTATGTATAAATGTGCATGTGTGCTCACACAGGCTGATATGTAAGGTTGGTGCTATGTATAAATGTGCATGTGTGCTCACACAGGCTGATATGTAAGGTGGGTGCTATGTATAAATGTGCATGTGTGCTCACACAGGCTGATATGTAAGGTTGGTGCTATGTATAAATGTGCATGTGTGCTCACACAGGCTGATATGTAAGGTTGGTGCTCTGTATAAATGTGCATGTGTGCTCACACAGGCTGATATGTACGGTTGGTGCTATGTATAAATGTGCATGTGTGCTCACACAGGCTGATATGTAAGGTTGGTGCTATGTATAAATGTGCATGTGTGCTCACACAGGCTGATATGTAAGGTTGGTGCTATGTGTAAATGTGCATGTGTGCTCACACAGGCTGATATGTAAGGTTGGTGCTATGTATAAATGTGCGTGTGTGCTCACACAGGCTGATATGTAAGGTTGGTGCTATGTATAAATGTGCATGTGTGCTCACACAGGCTGATATGTAAGGTTGGTGCTATGTATAAATGTGCATGTGTGCTCACACAGGCTGATATGTAAGGTTGGTGCTTATGTATAAATGTGCATGTGTGCTCACACAGGCTGATATGTAAGGTGGGTGCTATGTATAAATGTGCATGTGTGCTCACACAGGCTGATATGTAAGGTTGGTGCTATGTATAAATGTGCATGTGTGCTCACACAGGCTGATATGTAAGGTGGGTGCTATGTATAAATGTGCATGTGTGCTCACACAGGCTGATATGTAAGGTGGGTGCTATGTATAAATGTGCATGTGTGCTCACACAGGCTGATATGTAAGGTGGTGCTATGTATAAATGTGCATGTGTGCTCACACAGGCTGATATGTAAGGTGGGTGCTATGTATAAATGTGCATGTGTGCTCACACAGGCTGATATGTAAGGTGGGTGCTATGTATAAATGTGCATGTGTGCTCACACAGGCTGATATGTAAGGTTGGTGCTATGTGTAAATGTGCATGTGTGCTCACACAGGCTGATATGTAAGGTTGGTGCTATGTATAAATGTGCATGTGTGCTCACACAGGCTGATATGTAAGGTTGGTGCTATGTATAAATGTGCATGTGTGCTCACACAGGCTGATATGTAAGGTGGGTGCTATGTATAAATGTGCATGTGTGCTCACACAGGCTGATATGTAAGGTGGGTGCTATGTATAAATGTGCATGTGTGCTCACACAGGCTGATATGTAAGGTGGGTGCTATGTATAAATGTGCGTGTGTGCTCACACAGGCTGATATGTAAGGTGGGTGCTATGTATAAATGTGCGTGTGTGCTCACACAGGCTGATATGTAAGGTGGGTGCTATGTATAAATGTGCATGTGTGCTCACACAGGCTGATATGTAAGGTTTGTGCTATGTATAAATGTGCATGTGTGCTCACACAGGCTGATATGTAAGGTTGGTGCTATGTATAAATGTGCATGTGTGCTCACACAGGCTGATATGTAAGGTGGGTGCTATGTTTAAATGTGCATGTGTGCTCACACAGGCTGATATGTAAGGTGGGTGCTCTGTATAAATGTGCATGTGTGCTCACACAGGCTGATATGTAAGGTGGGTGCTATGTATAAATGTGCGTGTGTGCTCACACAGGCTGATATGTAAGGTTGGTGCTATGTATAAATGTGCGTGTGTGCTCACACAGGCTGATATGTAAGGTTGGTGCTATGTGTAAATGTGCATGTGTGCTCACACAGGCTGATATGTAAGGTGGGTGCTCTGTATAAATGTGCATGTGTGCTCACACAGGCTGATATGTAAGGTTGGTGCTATGTATAAATGTGCATGTGTGCTCACACAGGCTGATATGTAAGGTGGGTGCTATGTATAAATGTGCATGTGTGCTCACACAGGCTGATATGTAAGGTTGGTGCTATGTATAAATGTGCATGTGTGCTCACACAGGCTGATATGTAAGGTTGGTGCTCTGTATAAATGTGCATGTGTGCTCACACAGGCTGATATGTAAGGTTGGTGCTATGTGTAAATGTGCATGTGTGCTCACACAGGCTGATATGTACGGTTGGTGCTATGTGTAAATGTGCATGTGTGCTCACACAGGCTGATATGTAAGGTTGGTGCTATGTATAAATGTGCGTGTGTGCTCACACAGGCTGATATGTAAGGTGGGTGCTCTGTATAAATGTGCATGTGTGCTCACACAGGCTGATATGTAAGGTTGGTGCTCTGTATAAATGTGCATGTGTGCTCACACAGGCTGATATGTAAGGTTGGTGCTATGTATAAATGTGCATGTGTGCTCACACAGGCTGATATGTAAGGTGGGTGCTATGTATAAATGTGCATGTGTGCTCACACAGGCTGATATGTAAGGTTGGTGCTATGTATAAATGTGCATGTGTGCTCACACAGGCTGATATGTAAGGTTGGTGCTATGTATAAATGTGCATGTGTGCTCACACAGGCTGATATGTAAGGTTGGTGCTATGTATAAATGTGCATGTGTGCTCACACAGGCTGATATGTAAGGTTGGTGCTATGTATAAATGTGCATGTGTGCTCACACAGGCTGATATGTAAGGTTGGTGCTATGTATAAATGTGCATGTGTGCTCACACAGGCTGATATGTAAGGTTGGTGCTATGTATAAATGTGCATGTGTGCTCACACAGGCTGATATGTAAGGTTGGTGCTATGTATAAATGTGCATGTGTGCTCACACAGGCTGATATGTAAGGTGGGTGCTATGTATAAATGTGCATGTGTGCTCACACAGGCTGATATGTAAGGTTGGTGCTATGTATAAATGTGCATGTGTGCTCACACAGGCTGATATGTAAGGTGGGTGCTATGTATAAATGTGCATGTGTGCTCACACAGGCTGATATGTAAGGTGGGTGCTATGTATAAATGTGCATGTGTGCTCACACAGGCTGATATGTAAGGTGGGTGCTATGTATAAATGTGCATGTGTGCTCACACAGGCTGATATGTAAGGTGGGTGCTATGTATAAATGTGCGTGTGTGCTCACACAGGCTGATATGTAAGGTGGGTGCTATGTATAAATGTGCATGTGTGCTCACACAGGCTGATATGTAAGGTGGGTGCTATGTATAAATGTGCGTGTGTGCTCACACAGGCTGATATGTAAGGTTGGTGCTATGTTTAAATGTGCATGTGTGCTCACACAGGCTGATATGTAAGGTTGGTGCTATGTATAAATGTGCATGTGTGCTCACACAGGCTGATATGTAAGGTGGGTGCTATGTATAAATGTGCGTGTGTGCTCACACAGGCTGATATGTAAGGTGGGTGCTATGTATAAATGTGCGTGTGTGCTCACACAGGCTGATATGTAAGGTTGGTGCTATGTATAAATGTGCATGTGTGCTCACACAGGCTGATATGTAAGGTTGGTGCTATGTATAAATGTGCATGTGTGCTCACACAGGCTGATATGTAAGGTTGGTGCTATGTGTAAATGTGCATGTGTGCTCACACAGGCTGATATGTAAGGTTGGTGCTATGTATAAATGTGCATGTGTGCTCACACAGGCTGATATGTAAGGTGGGTGCTATGTGTAAATGTGCGTGTGTGCTCACACAGGCTGATATGTACGGTTGGTGCTATGTGTAAATGTGCATGTGTGCTCACACAGGCTGATATGTAAGGTGGGTGTTATGTATAAATGTGCGTGTGTGCTCACACAGCTGATATGTAAGGTGGGTGCTATGTATAAATGTGCGTGTGTGCTCACACAGGCTGATATGTAAGGTTGGTGCTATGTATAAATGTGCATGTGTGCTCACACAGGCTGATATGTAAGGTTGGTGCTATGTATAAATGTGCATGTGTGCTCACACAGGCTGATATGTAAGGTGGGTGCTATGTTTAAATGTGCGTGTGTGCTCACACAGGCTGATATGTAAGGTGGGTGCTATGTATAAATGTGCGTGTGTGCTCACACAGGCTGATATGTAAGGTGGGTGCTATGTATAAATGTGCATGTGTGCTCACACAGGCTGATATGTAAGGTTGGTGCTATGTATAAATGTGCATGTGTGCTCACACAGGCTGATATGTAAGGTTGGTGCTATGTGTAAATGTGCATGTGTGCTCACACAGGCTGATATGTAAGGTTGGTGCTATGTGTAAATGTGCATGTGTGCTCACACAGGCTGATATGTAAGGTGGGTGCTATGTATAAATGTGCGTGTGTGCTCACACAGGCTGATATGTAAGGTTGGTGCTATGTATAAATGTGCATGTGTGCTCACACAGGCTGATATGTAAGGTGGGTGCTATGTATAAATGTGCGTGTGTGCTCACACAGGCTGATATGTAAGGTGGGTGCTATGTATAAATGTGCGTGTGTGCTCACACAGGCTGATATGTAAGGTGGGTGCTATGTATAAATGTGCATGTGTGCTCACACAGGCTGATATGTAAGGTTGGTGCTATGTATAAATGTGCATGTGTGCTCACACAGGCTGATATGTAAGGTGGTGCTATGTATAAATGTGCATGTGTGCTCACACAGGCTGATATGTAAGGTTGGTGCTATGTATAAATGTGCATGTGTGCTCACACAGGCTGATATGTAAGGTTGGTGCTATGTATAAATGTGCATGTGTGCTCACACAGGCTGATATGTAAGGTTGGTGCTATGTATAAATGTGCATGTGTGCTCACACAGGCTGATATGTAAGGTTGGTGCTATGTATAAATGTGCGTGTGTGCTCACACAGGCTGATATGTAAGGTTGGTGCTATGTATAAATGTGCGTGTGTGCTCACACAGGCTGATATGTAAGGTGGGTGCTATGTATAAATGTGCATGTGTGCTCACACAGGCTGATATGTAAGGTTGGTGCTATGTATAAATGTGCGTGTGTGCTCACACAGGCTGATATGTAAGGTGGGTGCTATGTATAAATGTGCGTGTGTGCTCACACAGGCTGATATGTAAGGTGGGTGCTATGTATAAATGTGCATGTGTGCTCACACAGGCTGATATGTAAGGTTGGTGCTATGTATAAATGTGCATGTGTGCTCACACAGGCTGATATGTAAGGTTGGTGCTATGTATAAATGTGCATGTGTGCTCACACAGGCTGATATGTAAGGTTGGTGCTATGTATAAATGTGCGTGTGTGCTCACACAGGCTGATATGTAAGGTGGGTGCTATGTATAAATGTGCATGTGTGCTCACACAGGCTGATATGTAAGGTTGGTGCTATGTATAAATGTGCGTGTGTGCTCACACAGGCTGATATGTAAGGTGGGTGCTATGTATAAATGTGCATGTGTGCTCACACAGGCTGATATGTAAGGTGGGTGCTATGTATAAATGTGCGTGTGTGCTCACACAGGCTGATATGTAAGGTGGGTGCTATGTATAAATGTGCGTGTGTGCTCACACAGGCTGATATGTAAGGTTGGTGCTATGTATAAATGTGCATGTGTGCTCACACAGGCTGATATGTAAGGTTGGTGCTATGTATAAATGTGCATGTGTGCTCACACAGGCTGATATGTAAGGTGGGTGCTATGTATAAATGTGCATGTGTGCTCACACAGGCTGATATGTAAGGTTGGTGCTATGTATAAATGTGCATGTGTGCTCACACAGGCTGATATGTAAGGTTGGTGCTATGTATAAATGTGCATGTGTGCTCACACAGGCTGATATGTAAGGTTGGTGCTATGTGTAAATGTGCATGTGTGCTCACACAGGCTGATATGTAAGGTTGGTGCTATGTATAAATGTGCGTGTGTGCTCACACAGGCTGATATGTAAGGTGGGTGCTATGTATAAATGTGCATGTGTGCTCACACAGGCTGATATGTAAGGTTGGTGCTATGTATAAATGTGCGTGTGTGCTCACACAGGCTGATATGTAAGGTGGGTGCTATGTATAAATGTGCGTGTGTGCTCACACAGGCTGATATGTAAGGTGGGTGCTATGTATAAATGTGCATGTGTGCTCACACAGGCTGATATGTAAGGTTGGTGCTATGTATAAATGTGCATGTGTGCTCACACAGGCTGATATGTAAGGTTGGTGCTATGTATAAATGTGCATGTGTGCTCACACAGGCTGATATGTAAGGTTGGTGCTATGTGTAAATGTGCGTGTGTGCTCACACAAGGCTGATATGTACGGTGGGTGCTATGTATAAATGTGCATGTGTGCTCACACAGGCTGATATGTACGGTTGGTGCTATGTATAAATGTGCATGTGTGCTCACACAGGCTGATATGTGAGGTTGGTGCTATGTATAAATGTGCATGTGTGCTCACACAGGCTGATATGTGAGGTTGGTGCTATGTATAAATGTGCGTGTGTGCTCACACAGGCTGATATGTAAGGTGGGTGCTATGTATAAATGTGCGTGTGTGCTCACACAGGCTGATATGTAAGGTTGGTGCTATGTATAAATGTGCATGTGTGCTCACACAGGCTGATATGTAAGGTGGGTGCTATGTATAAATGTGCATGTGTGCTCACACAGGCTGATATGTACGGTGGGTGCTATGTATAAATGTGCATGTGTGCTCACACAGGCTGATATGTAAGGTTGGTGTTATGTATAAATGTGCGTGTGTGCTCACACAGGCTGATATGTAAGGTTGGTGCTATGTATAAATGTGCGTGTGTGCTCACACAGGCTGATATGTAAGGTTGGTGCTCTGTATAAATGTGCATGTGTGCTCACACAGGCTGATATGTAAGGTGGGTGCTATGTATAAATGTGCATGTGTGCTCACACAGGCTGATATGTAAGGTTGGTGCTATGTATAAATGTGCATGTGTGCTCACACAGGCTGATATGTAAGGTGGGTGCTATGTATAATGTGCATGTGTGCTCACACAGGCTGATATGTAAGGTTGGTGCTATGTATAAATGTGCATGTGTGCTCACACAGGCTGATATGTACGGTTGGTGCTATGTATAAATGTGCATGTGTGCTCACACAGGCTGATATGTAAGGTTGGTGCTATGTATAAATGTGCGTGTGTGCTCACACAGGCTGATATGTAAGGTTGGTGCTATGTATAAATGTGCATGTGTGCTCACACAGGCTGATATGTAAGGTGGGTGCTATGTATAAATGTGCATGTGTGCTCACACAGGCTGATATGTAAGGTTGGTGCTATGTATAAATGTGCGTGTGTGCTCACACAGGCTGATATGTAAGGTGGGTGCTCTGTATAAATGTGCGTGTGTGCTCACACAGGCTGATATGTAAGGTGGGTGCTCTGTATAAATGTGCATGTGTGCTCACACAGGCTGATATGTAAGGTTGGTGCTATGTATAAATGTGCATGTGTGCTCACACAGGCTGATATGTAAGGTTGGTGCTATGTATAAATGTGCATGTGTGCTCACACAGGCTGATATGTAAGGTTGGTGCTATGTATAAATGTGCATGTGTGCTCACACAGGCTGATATGTAAGGTGGGTGCTATGTATAAATGTGCATGTGTGCTCACACAGGCTGATATGTAAGGTTGGTGCTATGTATAAATGTGCGTGTGTGCTCACACAGGCTGATATGTAAGGTTGGTGCTATGTATAAATGTGCGTGTGTGCTCACACAGGCTGATATGTAAGGTTGGTGCTATGTATAAATGTGCGTGTGTGCTCACACAGGCTGATATGTAAGGTTGGTGCTATGTATAAATGTGCGTGTGTGCTCACACAGGCTGATATGTAAGGTTGGTGCTATGTATAAATGTGCATGTGTGCTCACACAGGCTGATATGTAAGGTTGGTGCTATGTATAAATGTGCATGTCTGCTCACACAGGCTGATATGTAAGGTGGGTGCTATGTATAAATGTGCATGTGTTCTCACACAGGCTGATATGTAAGGTGGGTGCTATGTATAAATGTGCATGTGTGCTCACACAGGCTGATATGTAAGGTGGGTGCTATGTATAAATGTGCGTGTGTGCTCACACAGGCTGATATGTAAGGTTGGTGCTATGTGTAAATGTGCGTGTGTGCTCACACAGGCTGATATGTAAGGTTGGTGCTATGTATAAATGTGCGTGTGTGCTCACACAGGCTGATATGTAAGGTTGGTGCTCTGTATAAATGTGCATGTGTGCTCACACAGGCTGATATGTACGGTGGGTGCTATGTATAAATGTGCATGTGTGCTCACACAGGCTGATATGTAAGGTGGGTGCTATGTATAAATGTGCATGTGTGCTCACACAGGCTGATATGTAAGGTGGGTGCTATGTATAAATGTGCGTGTGTGCTCACACAGGCTGATATGTAAGGTTGGTGCTATGTATAAATGTGCATGTGTGCTTCTACAGGCTGATATGTAAGGTTGGTGCTATGTATAAATGTGCGTGTGTGCTCACACAGGCTGATATGTAAGGTTGGTGCTATGTGTAAATGTGCGTGTGTGCTCACACAGGCTGATATGTAAGGTGGGTGCTATGTATAAATGTGCGTGTGTGCTCACACAGGCTGATATGTAAGGTGGGTGCTATGTATAAATGTGCATGTGTGCTCACACAGGCTGATATGTAAGGTTGGTGCTCTGTATAAATGTGCATGTGTGCTCACACAGGCTGATATGTAAGGTTGGTGCTATGTATAAATGTGCATGTGTGCTCACACAGGCTGATATGTAAGGTTGGTGCTATGTATAAATGTGCATGTGTGCTCACACAGGCTGATATGTAAGGTTGGTGCTATGTATAAATGTGCATGTGTGCTCACACAGGCTGATATGTAAGGTGGGTGCTATGTATAAATGTGCATGTGTGCTCACACAGGCTGATATGTAAGGTTGGTGCTATGTATAAATGTGCATGTGTGCTCACACAGGCTGATATGTACGGTGGGTGCTCTGTATAAATGTGCATGTGTGCTCACACAGGCTGATATGTAAGGTTGGTGCTATGTATAAATGTGCATGTGTGCACACACAGGCTGATATGTAAGGTGGGTACTATGTATAAATGTGCATGTGTGCTCACACAGGCTGATATGTAAGGTTGGTGCTATGTATAAATGTGCGTGTGTGCTCACACAGGCTGATATGTAAGGTGGGTGCTATGTATAAATGTGCATGTGTGCTCACACAGGCTGATATGTACGGTTGGTGCTATGTATAAATGTGCATGTGTGCTCACACAGGCTGATATGTAAGGTTGGTGCTATGTATAAATGTGCATGTGTGCTCACACAGGCTGATATGTAAGGTGGGTGCTCTGTATAAATGTGCGTGTGTGCTCTCACAGGCTGATATGTAAGGTGGGTGCTCTGTATAAATGTGCGTGTGTGCTCACACAGGCTGATATGTAAGGTTGGTGCTCTGTATAAATGTGCATGTGTGCTCACACAGGCTGATATGTAAGGTTGGTGCTATGTATAAATGTGCATGTGTGCTCACACAGGCTGATATGTAAGGTGGGTGCTATGTATAAATGTGCATGTGTGCTCACACAGGCTGATATGTAAGGTTGGTGCTATGTATAAATGTGCGTGTGTGCTCACACAGGCTGATATGTAAGGTGGGTGCTATGTATAAATGTGCATGTGTGCTCACACAGGCTGATATGTAAGGTGGGTGCTATGTATAAATGTGCATGTGTGCTCACACAGTCTGATATGTAAGGTGGGTGCTATGTATAAATGTGCGTGTGTGCTCACACAGGCTGATATGTAAGGTGGGTGCTATGTATAAATGTGCATGTGTGCTCACACAGGCTGATATGTAAGGTGGGTGCTATGTATAAATGTGCATGTGTGCTCACACAGGCTGATATGTAAGGTGGGTGCTATGTATAAATGTGCGTGTGTGCTCACACAGGCTGATATGTAAGGTGGGTGCTATGTATAAATGTGCGTGTGTGCTCACACAGGCTGATATGTAAGGTGGGTGCTATGTATAAATGTGCATGTGTGCTCACACAGGCTGATATGTAAGGTGGGTGCTATGTATAAATGTGCATGTGTGCTCACACAGGCTGATATGTAAGGTGGGTGCTATGTATAAATGTGCGTGTGTGCTCACACAGGCTGATATGTAAGGTTGGTGCTATGTATAAATGTGCATGTGTGCTCACACAGGCTGATATGTAAGGTTAGTGCTATGTATAAATGTGCATGTGTGCTCACACAGGCTGATTTGTAAGGTTGGTGCTATGTATAAATGTGCATGTGTGCTCACACAGGCTGATATGTAAGGTGGGTGCTATGTATAAATGTGCATGTGTGCTCACACAGGCTGATATGTAAGGTGGGTGCTATGTATAAATGTGCGTGTGTGCTCACACAGGCTGATATGTACGGTGGGTGCTATGTATAAATGTGCGTGTGTGCTCACACAGGCTGATATGTACGGTGGGTGCTATGTATAAATGTGCATGTGTGCTCACACAGGCTGATATGTAAGGTGGGTGCTATGTATAAATGTGCATGTGTGCTCACACAGGCTGATATGTAAGGTGGGTGCTATGTATAAATGTGCATGTGTGCTCACACAGGCTGATATGTAAGGTGGGTGCTATGTATAAATGTGCATGTGTGCTCACACAGGCTGATATGTAAGGTGGGTGCTATGTATAAATGTGCGTGTGTGCTCACACAGGCTGATATGTAAGGTGGGTGCTATGTATAAATGTGCATGTGTGCTCACACAGGCTGATATGTAAGGTGGGTGCTATGTATAAATGTGCGTGTGTGCTCACACAGGCTGATATGTAAGGTGGGTGCTATGTATAAATGTGCGTGTGTGCTCACACAGGCTGATATGTAAGGTGGGTGCTATGTATAAATGTGCATGTGTGCTCACACAGACTGATATGTAAGGTGGGTGCTATGTATAAATGTGCGTGTGTGCTCACACAGGCTGATATGTAAGGTGGGTGCTATGTATAAATGTGCATGTGTGCTCACACAGGCTGATATGTAAGGTGGGTGCTATGTATAAATGTGCATGTGTGCTCACACAGGCTGATATGTAAGGTGGGTGCTATGTATAAATGTGCATGTGTGCTCACACAGGCTGATATGTAAGGTTGGTGCTCTGTATAAATGTGCATGTGTGCTCACACAGGCTGATATGTAAGGTGGGTGCTATGTATAAATGTGCGTGTGTGCTCACAGAGGCTGATATGTAAGGTGGGTGCTATGTATAAATGTGCATGTGTGCTCACACAGGCTGATATGTAAGGTGGGTGCTATGTATAAATGTGCATGTGTGCTCACAGGCTGATATGTAAGGTGGGTGCTATGTATAAATGTGCGTGTGTGCTCACACAGGCTGATATGTAAGGTGGGTGCTATGTATAAATGTGCGTGTGTGCTCACACAGGCTGATATGTAAGGTGGGTGCTATGTACAAATGTGCGTGTGTGCTCACACAGGCTGATATGTAAGGTGGGTGCTATGTATAAATGTGCGTGTGTGCTCACACAGGCTGATATGTAAGGTGGGTGCTATGTATAAATGTGCATGTGTGCTCACACAGGCTGATATGTAAGGTGGGTGCTATGTATAAATGTGCATGTGTGCTCACACAGGCTGATATGTAAGGTGGGTGCTATGTATAAATGTGCGTGTGTGCTCACACAGGCTGATATGTAAGGTGGGTGCTATGTATAAATGTGCATGTGTGCTCACACAGGCTGATATGTAAGGTGGGTGCTATGTATAAATGTGCATGTGTGCTCACACAGGCTGATATGTAAGGTTGGTGCTATGTATAAATGTGCATGTGTGCTCACACAGGCTGATATGTAAGGTGGGTGCTATGTATAAATGTGCGTGTGTGCTCACACAGGCTGATATGTAAGGTGGGTGCTATGTATAAATGTGCATGTGTGCTCACACAGGCTGATATGTAAGGTGGGTGCTATGTATAAATGTGCGTGTGTGCTCACACAGGCTGATATGTAAGGTGGGTGCTATGTATAAATGTGCGTGTGTGCTCACACAGGCTGATATGTAAGGTGGGTGCTATGTATAAATGTGCGTGTGTGCTCACACAGGCTGATATGTAAGGTTGGTGCTATGTATAAATGTGCATGTGTGCTCACACAGGCTGATATGTAAGGTTGGTGCTATGTATAAATGTGCATGTGTGCTCACACAGGCTGATATGTAAGGTGGGTGCTATGTATAAATGTGCATGTGTGCTCACACAGGCTGATATGTACGGTTCAGAACAACAATTGAAGTGAGAAAGGCGCTCAACGCTTGATCCCTTGTATGATTGCAATAAACAGATGAACAATATAGGACATGAGGGTATGTGAGAAAATTGAAGTAAAGTCCCCAGAAGAACCAATAATCCCTGAAGGGAAAGAAAAAAGGCTAAAATGACCTAACCTAAATCAAGCCCTCATTGGGATGGTTCCTGGACTCACAATAAGTATTCAGTAATGAATGATACTCACAGGGTCCCCTTTTCCAATGTCCTGTGGAGGCGGGCAGCCTGGTGGGGAGATGCTGGTCTCAGAAGGCAAAAAGAAAAAAACCCAGCACACCGCCAAAGTGGGTCCCAAGCAAGTGTATTGTAAAAAAATCTTCTTTATTTAATCCATCTAAAAGTGGAGGTTAACATCCTCCTACGCGTTTTACACGAAACGCGTAGGAGGGTGTTAACCTCCACTTTTAGATGGATTAAATAAAGAAGAATTTTTACAATACATTTGCTTGGGACCCACTTTGGCGGTGTGCTGGACTTTGTCTTTTTTTCTTTCTTTTTTTTTTTTTTTGATATGTAAGGTTGGTGCTCTGTGTAAAAATGAGCAGCTCACACCAAGATCAAATTCCAATATTATTCTAGCATTTCATACGCTACAGCTAATAGCAGGGCTGTGTGACTGGAGGTGTGTTAATACACTGTACACCACAAACCCCAAAGAATATTAATAATGAACTCCGCTTTACCCTTCTTGTCCTTACATCTATCTCACAGGCCACTAGCTGAAAGTTTCTGCCTTTTACAGGACTAACCTTGAGCAGCATGCTTCACAAATCTCCCAGCATCCATCACATTTCTTCCAGCATCTGCATACCACTGCGCATCGGCCACAGCCAAGGATAACAGAAAGATACCGGCGAAGACCTTCATTGCTGACTGTCCCAGTGGTTTTTGATCTGCAGGAAATAAACCTGGTTTTAAAACTTTGCTATTCGATATTTGCATCAGATTGAAGCCATTTACAGTAGTGAAGGGGAAGACCTCATCTTTCATTGGTGTGTAGAGTTGCCAGTGAACTTTTAGTCACCCAAGGATGTCCATCTAGGTCCGGCTTTATAAATGGGGTGGTTGCTGTGAAAGACCAAGTTGGCTCAAAAATATCCATGCAGCAAAACCACACATTAAAAACTTTGGGCGCTTCAGCATCTGACAACTACCATAACTAGTATCAAAACTTGGGCTCTTTTGGCATCTATGGATAATCAGCAGCAAGGTGGCAGCTTACAGTACCAGGGTGCTGCTTCAAATATTAATTCTCATATAACACTGTTGAAGATTGTGACAAGTTTAACCCTTTTCCTGCTAGCGTGTCTGGCAAAGAAAGGGTTAACCTTGTTGTGTTCTTGTTTGGCTACAAAACACAGAACTCACCAAATAGAGATCCTCGTTCCCGATGGTCTGTTTAGCAGTCTGTGCCGTATCCTCTATATATCCAGTTTTTAGCCCCTCCTAGCGTCCCGAATTCCCCTGGCTAATCCTTTTCGTTCCAGGTACTTTTCTTCCTTCTGGATAGAAACGTCACGTATTCCCATAAGTAAATCATTTCCTCCGTGTGAGGATCATTGCTGGGAAATAGAAGAGTAAACGCATGTAGTAACACTTCCCCCCCCATTTGCTCCATGTGCTTCTCAGGTATTATACTTCATCACGTCCTGTTCTTTTGCTTGTTTCCTGCTATATCTCTCACTGATTCCTTACGGAACTAATCCGATTACAATACCATTGAGAGTTTTATTTCTATTCGGATCGCAAAATCTCTGCAACAATTTTCAGATGCATCCACTAAAAAAGAAATAAAAATCTAAACTACGGTATTGTAAATAAGATAAAAAATTGGACTGGGTGAAGTTTACATTGCACTGCTTTCATCGCACTGCGTTCATCGCATTGCACTGCGTTCATCGCACTGCGTTCATCGCATTGCACTGCGTTCATCGCACTGTGTTCATCGCATTGCACTGCGTTCATCGCATTGCACTGCGTTCATCGCACTGTGTTCATCGCATTGCACTGCGTTCATCGCATTGCACTGCGTTCATCGCACTGTGTTCATCGCATTGCACTGCTTTCATCGCATTGCACTGCGTTCATCGCATTGCACTGCATTCATCTCACTGCGTTCATCGCATTGCACTGCGTTCATCGCATTGCGTTCATCGCATTGCCCTGAATTGGTTACAGTATAAGAAGATCTCAATGTCACTACTGCCAGGAACGGGAGGCCCTGTGACAACCGACATGTTGCTATCTCAGAGGCAGTAGAGCGGGGACTGCGGGTTCTTTAGTTGTTAACTGGACCGCTCACTACCGTCCTCTCCAGACACATACTGGACACAACGGCACTGGGCAGTAACGCCCAGATTTACTGAAGGGTGCAAAGTAGACGCCTTAACTCGCATTCATTTGAGGGCGCAGTGCCTGTGTGACCCCGTTCTGCCCTTTTTCTTGTTTTTGATCTCCATCCTTCGTGGTTGACACCTGTCATTTGTCTTTGCGATCTGCCCTCTTGATTTTCCAAGTTGACACGGTTCACTTATAAATACAAATTGAAGACGAAGAATAGCCTCCCTGATGGGAAATCATAGAAGAATACCCAATTGCAGCGCTGTGAGACATTGAAGTCAACATGCGGTCTCTTCCCATGCTTCAGCTAATGATAATTGCATTGTAAACTCCCTAGGTTAGGTATTTATGCGGGCTCTGTTGTTCAACTATGTACATGGATTGATTGGTGTGCATTACAGCAGCGGTGCGCAAACGGGGGGCGGGAGAATTTGTAGGGGGCGCGGGCGGTTACAGAGGCCCGTGCTCTTCCCCACAGCATTTAAATGAAATGCCGGGGGAGGTGTCAGGCCTCTGTAACCCACTTAACTGCTGCCAGCCGGGTCTTCGGCGACGCGCCGTCAAATGACGCGGCGGGTCGTGATGTCACGCAAATAGCGCAGTGGGGTGATATCACATGATCCGCAACGTCATTTGAGGCCGAGCAGCTCAAAAAGTTTGCACACCGCTGCATTACAGAACAAATAAAAATAAAGGCAGGATTTAGACCAGCATATCTACATTTTATTTATCGTCCCCTTTTCTCTCACTTTCACTACACCTACTTTCCATGAATCTCCCGGCTCTTGATTCCTCTTTGCGCTCCTCCTTCTCTGCGCTGCTACATACAGTACTCTGGCAACCTGGTCATGGCCTACAATTCTGCCCTATCCTCTCGATCTACATGCCCTTCTTTTTCTCTGCCGCTCTCGCCCTACTAACCCCATACCCTGGCTAACCTGCTCTGCTCCTGCACTCGCTACTCTTAACACCTCTGGAGGAAATCTCACACTCACAGACTTCCTTCACTACACATTCTGTCCTGTTTCAACTCTGCCCTCTCCCAGGCTAAACAAACCTGTTTTTCTTCACGTATCAACACTTGCAAGTCTAACCCACCGGACTCTTCTCTGTCTCTTAAATTTACTCAGATCACCGTCTGTTACTTTTTCTTCTACTGTATTTCACCTCAGGAGTTTGCTGACTATTTCAAGACAAAAGTGGATTCCATTCGGTAAGGCTGTATCCTCCTCCATATTCTACACCACCTGTTCCTATCTCTTTTCCTGCCTTCCTCGACTCCTTATCCTCTGTCAGAGTAGGACGTGTCGCTGCTGATCTCCTCTTCTCCCTCTACTACTTGCCCTCTTGACACCATTTGCTCTCTTGACACCATTTGCTCCCATCTCCTCAAACCTCTTGCTCCTACTTTAATCCCTACACTCGCATATATTCAACTCCTCCCTCTACTCTGGTACCATTCCCACCTCCTTCAGTCACGCAACAGTTATACCCTTATTTAAAAAGCTTGACCCTACCTGTCTAATTATTGCCCTGTCTCCCTCCTGCCTTTTGCCTCTAAACGCCTTGTATTCTCTCACTTGCTCCATTTTCTTACCTCCTATTCTCTCCTATATCCTCTACAATCTTGCATCCCCACTGCTCACTCCACTGAAACAGCCCTCGCCAAAATAACTAATGACCTCTATGCTGCAAAAGACCAATGTCATTACATTTTGCTCATATTACTCGACCTCTCTGCAGCCTTTGATACTGTGGACCACCCTCTTCTTCACATTCTCCATACTCTTGGTATCTGTAACAGAGCTGTCCCCTGGATTTCTTTTTACCACACGCATCGTATTTTTAGTGTCTCGTTTGCCAACATCTCCTCTTTTGCTCTCTCTGAGGTACCCCAGGAGTCTGTACTGGAACCTCTTCTATTTTCTCTTGACACACACTCTCCAAGGTGACCGGATTACATCAATAGGGTTCAAATATCATCTTTATGCTGATGACACACAAATTTACTTTTCAACCTCTGACCTTACACCTGCTGTACAGGCTAAAGTCTCAATATCTCTCGTTATATCATCCTGGATGGACCTCTGCTGACACAAACGTAACATGTCAAAGACAGAGCTCCTCATACTTCGTTCCAAGCCTGGTCCTACTATCCCCTTCTTCATTACTGTTGGCAGTACTCTCATACACCCAATTTCACACGCACGCTGCCTGGGGGCACGTTTGACTCCGCGCTCACATTCTCCTCTTACATTCACAATGTAGCTAAAACCGGTCATTTTTTCCCCTCCGTAATATTGCAGATATACGCCCTTTCCTCTGTCACTCTACTGCTAAAACTAACACAGGCTCTCATTCTCTCCCGCCTCGACTATTGCAACTTTCTACAGTCCGTCCTTCCTGTATCTAAAGCCCTCTCCAGCCTAAAACCTCTCACTCTCTGCTCCTCGCCTCTGGAATATCCTTCGCCTCCAATACCCGACGAGAACCCCCTCTCTCCACCTTTTACGACCTTTCTTAACACACATCTTTAAGCATATGGGTAACTCCGTTGGCTGATACAATACATCTCATATGTTCTGACCTTGTCCCCTTGCTGATGCACTTACCAGAACACCCTCCTTCGGTCTTTGTAAGTTCTCCCCTCCTTACCTCTTAGATTGTAAGCTCTCTGGGGCAGGGACTCCTTGTCCTATCGTTTAGTTTTGTCATAAGCGCGTTTTCCCATTGTGTGTTATATTATGATGTCATGTATTACTGCCGTGAATCACTATGTACTATATACATGGATGGCGCTATATATTCTGTACATACATGCTACGAACAGGCCAATTTCAGTGTGGATGCATTGGGGCATATTGAATAACCCCATAATATATATATTTTTTATCACTTCTACTGTACATGTTAACTCACCAATATTTGGGATTAGGCAGTGGTGTGACACAGGATTTATTTGAAATCATATCTTTGTCGTATATAATTTCATCTACTTTTAACTTTTTTTTATTGGGAACAATTGATACATTATATGTACCATAACTATAAGCAATTATTAATTCAAATCTACTTCCTGGAGGATTATGTTGAAGCATTCATGATTTTGAGCTGAAGCGATGTTTGGCTGGAAGTACAGAGTAAATTATAGGGTTATTTTTTTTAAAATCATATATTTAATATCTCTTAGCGTCACTACAGTATTTATTCCCACACCTGTTTATTCATTTCGAAACCCGATGCTGACAGAAGTGTTTTTTATTTGTTTTGTGTAAACTATTCACCCCTTCCCATAAGTACACAATTCCTAAGGTAATTTCACTGGGTCCTCTGAATTTCGGAATCATTGCAGGGATATAGAAGGGTAAAGACACATGTCCCACGCCTCCCCGCTGATCCATGTGCTCCCCAGGTACACACCTCCCCGCTAATCCATGCGCTCCCCAGGTACACACCTCCCCGCTGATCCATGCGCTCCCCAGGTACACACCTCCCCGCTGATCCATGCGCTCCCCAGGTACACACCTCTCCGCTGATCCATGTGCTCCCCAGGTACACACCTCCCCGCTGATCCATGCGCTCCCCAGGTACACACCTCTCCGCTGATCCATGTGCTCCCCAGGTACACACCTCCCCGCTGATCCATGCGCTCCCCAGGTACACACCTCTCCGCTGATCCATGTGCTCCCCAGGTACACACCTCCCCGCTGATCCATATGCTCCCCAGGTACACACCTCCCCGCTGATCCATGTGCTACCCAGGTACACACCTCCCCGCTGATCCATGTGCTCCCCAGGTACACACCTCCCCGCTGATCCATGTGCTCCCCAGGTACACACCTCCCCGCCAATCCATGTGCTCCCCAGGTACACACCTCCCCGCTGATCCATGTGCTCCCCAGGTACACACCTCCCCGCCGATCCATGTGCTCCCCAGGTACACACCTCCCCGCCGATCCATGTGCTCCCCAGGTACACACCTCCCCGCCGATCCATGCGCTCCCCAGGTACACACCTCCCCGCTGATCCATGTGCTCCCCAGGTACACACCTCCCCGCTGATCCATGCGCTCACCAGGTACACACCTCCCCGCTGATCCATGAGCTCCCCAGGTACACACCTCCCCGCTGATCCATGCGCTCCCCAGGTACACACCTCCCCGCTGGTCCATGCGCTCCCCAGGTACACACCTCCCCGCTGATCCATGTGCTCCATAGGTACACACCTCTCCGCCGATCCATGTGCTCTCCAGGTACACACCTCCCCGCTGATCCATGTGCTCCCCAGGTACACACCTCCCCGCCGATCCATGTGCTCCCCAGGTACACACCTCGCCGCCGATCCATGTGCTCCATAGGTACACACCTCCCCGCCGATCCATGCGCTCCCCAGGTACACACCTCCCTGCCGATCCATGCGCTCCCCAGGTACACACCTCCCGCTGATCCATGTGCTCCCCATGTACACACCTCCCCGCTGATCCATGTGCTCCCCAGGTACACACCTCCCCGCTGATCCATGTGCTCCCCAGGTTCACGCCTCCCCGCCGATCCATGTGCTCCCCAGGTACACGCCTCCCCGCCGATCCATGTGCTCCCCAGGTACACGCCTCCCCGCCGATCCATGTGCTCCCCAGGTACACGCCTCCCCGCCGATCCATGCGCTCCCCAGGTACACGCCTCCCCGCCGATCCATGCGCTCCCCAGGTACACGCCTCCCCGCCGATCCATGCGCTCCCCAGGTACACGCCTCCCCGACGATCCATGCGCTCCCCAGGTACACGCCTCCCCGCTGATCCATGTGCTCCCCAGGTACACGCCTCCCCGCCGATCCATGTGCTCCCCAGGTACACGCCTCCCCGCCGATCCATGTGCTCCCCAGGTACACGCCTCCCCGCCGATCCATGTGCTCCCCAGGTACACGCCTCCCCGCCGATCCATGCGCTCCCCAGGTACACGCCTCCCCGCCGATCCATGCGCTCCCCAGGTACACGCCTCCCCGCCGATCCATGCGCTCCCCAGGTACACGCCTCCCCGCTGATCCATGTGCTCCCCAGGTACACGCCTCCCCGCCGATCCATGCGCTCCCCAGGTACACGCCTCCCCGCCGATCCATGTGCTCCCCAGGTACACACCTCCCCGCCGATCCATGCGCTCCCCAGGTACACACCTCCCCGCTGATCCATGTGCTCCCCAGGTACACACCTCCCCGCTGATCCATGCGCTCACCAGGTACACACCTCCCCGCTGATCCATGAGCTCCCCAGGTACACACCTCCCCGCTGATCCATGCGCTCCCCAGGTACACACCTCCCCGCTGATCCATGCGCTCCCCAGGTACACACCTCCCCGCTGATCCATGTGCTCCATAGGTACACACCTCTCCGCCGATCCATGTGCTCTCCAGGTACACACCTCCCCGCCGATCCATGTGCTCCCCAAGTA
Organism: Ascaphus truei; assembly: GCF_040206685.1. Taxonomy (NCBI): domain Eukaryota; kingdom Metazoa; phylum Chordata; class Amphibia; order Anura; family Ascaphidae; genus Ascaphus; species Ascaphus truei. The sequence goes on along the minus strand of NW_027457131.1, from coordinate 151,918 downwards.
CACACCTCCCCGCCGATCCATGTGCTCCCCAGGTACACACCTCCCCGCCGATCCATGTGCTCCATAGGTACACACCTCCCCGCCGATCCATGCGCTCCCCAGGTACACACCTCCCCGCCGATCCATGCGCTCCCCAGGTACACACCTCCCGCTGATCCATGTGCTCCCCATGTACACACCTCCCCGCTGATCCATGTGCTCCCCAGGTACACACCTCCCCGCTGATCCATGTGCTCCCCAGGTACACGCCTCCCCGCCGATCCATGTGCTCCCCAGGTACACGCCTCCCCGCCGATACATGTGCTCCCCAGGTACACGCCTCCCCGCCGATCCATGTGCTCCCCAGGCACACGCCTCCCCGCCGATCCATGCGCTCCCCAGGTACACGCCTCCCCGCCGATCCATGCGCTCCCCAGGTACACGCCTCCCCGCCGATCCATGCGCTCCCCAGGTACACGCCTCCCCGCCGATCCATGCGCTCCCCAGGTACACGCCTCCCCGCCGATCCATGTGCTCCCCAGGTACACGCCTCCCCGCCGATCCATGTGCTCCCCAGGTACACGCCTCCCCGCCGATCCATGTGCTCCCCAGGTACACGCCTCCCCGCCGATCCATGTGCTCCCCAGGTACACGCCTCCCCGCCGATCCATGTGCTCCCCAGGTACACGCCTCCCCGCCGATCCATGCGCTCCCCAGGTACACGCCTCCCCGCCGATCCATGCGCTCCCCAGGTACACGCCTCCCCGCCGATCCATGTGCTCCCCAGGTACACGCCTCCCCGCCGATCCATGCGCTCCCCAGGTACACGCCTCCCCGCCGATCCATGTGCTCCCCAGGTACACGCCTCCCCGCCGATCCATGTGCTCCCCAGGTACACGCCTCCCCGCCGATCCATGTGCTCCCCAGGTACACGCCTCCCCGCCGATCCATGTGCTCCCCAGGTACACACCTCCCCGCCGATCCATGTGCTCCCCAGGTACACACCTCCCCGCCGATCCATGTGCTCCCCAGGTACACACCTCTCCGCCGATCCATGCGCTCCCCAGGTACACACCTCCCCGCCGATCCATGCGCTCCCCAGGTACATACCTCCCCGCCGATCCATGCGCTCCCCAGGTACACACCTCCCCGCCGATCCATGTGCTCCCCAGGTACACACCTCCCCGCCGATCCATGTGCTCCCCAGGTACACACCTCCCCGCCGATCCATGTGCTCCATAGGTACACACCTCCCCGCCGATCCATGTGCTCCCCAGGTACACACCTCCCCGCCGATCCATGTGCTCCCCAGGTACACACCTCCCCGCCGATCCATGTGCTCCCCAGGTACACACCTCCCCGCCGATCCATGTGCTCCCCAGGTACACACCTCCCCGCCGATCCATGTGCTCCCCAAGTACACACCTCCCCGCCGATCCATGTGCTCCCCAGGTACACACCTCCCCGCCGATCCATGAGCTCCCCAGGTACACACCTCCCCGCCGATCCATGAGCTCCCCAGGTACACACCTCCCCGCCGATCCATGCGCTCCCCAGGTACACACCTCCCCGCCGATCCATGTGCTCCCCAGGTACACACCTCCCCGCCGATCCATGTGCTCCATAGGTACACACCTCCTCGCCGATCCATGTGCTCCATAGGTACACACCTCTCCGCCGATCCATGTGCTCCCCAGGTACACACCTCCCCGCCGATCCATGTGCTCCCCAGGTACACACCTCCCCGCCGATCCATGTGCTCCCCAGGTACACACCTCCCCGCCGATCCATGTGCTCCCCAGGTACACACCTCCCCGCCGATCCATGTGCTCCCCAGGTACACACCTCCCCGCCGATCCATGTGCTCCCCAGGTACACACCTCCCCGCCGATCCATGTGCTCCCCAGGTACACACCTCCCCGCCGATCAATGAGCTCCCCAGGTACACACCTCCCCGCCGATCCATGCGCTCCCCAGGTACACACCTCCCCGCCGATCCATGTGCTCCATAGGTACACACCTCCCCGCTGATCCATGTGCTCCCCAGGTACACACCTCCCCGCTGATCCATGCGCTCCCCAGGTACACACCTCCCCGCTGATCCATGCGCTCCCCAGGTACACACCTCCCCGCCGATCCATGTGCTCCCCAGGTACACACCTCCCCGCTGATCCATGCGCTCCCCAGGTACACACCTCCCCGCCGATCCATGTGCTCCCCAGGTACACACCAACACTTTTCTGCCTTGTCTCACTCTTTTTCTGGTTTCCTACTGTATCTTTCAGTCATTAACCACAAAGTTATTGTGGTTGGAATACTTTGAGTGATTTTATTTCTGTTTCGAGCACACAATCTCTGTAATAGTTTTCATATACGTGCGCTAAGGGCATAAAACACAAGGAACCTCAATCAAAAAAATAAATAATTTTTCTTTGTCCCTTTTCTACGACCTCCTGCTACATCATGCTCCACTCCTATTACTCCCCCAAAACAATGGTTTCCAACCCCTTTTTTTTAAATGAAGGAACCCCAAGTGAAATTCTGAGGAACCCCCAACCATCTCAAATAGCAACTCTGTGATCACATGCATTGTAAAGTCTTCTGTATTTGATACAATTTGCAAATGACCAGAAAATTGCAGGGAACCCTTTAGGGATTCCCAGGGAACGCAAGAGTTCCCCTGATTGAAAAGCACTTTGCTGATTATATATATATTTTTTTTCCAAAAGGCATCCATCCACAGAGAAATCCCCTCTGCCACACCCACACGCACCCTTCCTAACCTCCTTCTGCCTTTGAGTCCTTTTCTACAGTTGGAGAGGAAAAGTTTCTCTGCTGCCCTTGTCAACCTCTAAAACATGCACCCTCAACCCCCATTCCCTTCCACCTCCTGAAACGTCTCGCTTCGACGATCCCCATCCTCACTTGTATCTTTAACTCCTCTCTTGGTTCTGGTACTTTTCCATCTCTTTTTAAACGAGCTATTCAAAAGAATAACACCCTAGACCGTTTGCCTCTAAACTAATGGAATGAGGGGTTCTTTATATATACAGTACTTCACTTTCTCGGCTCCCATAACATACTTGACCTTCTCCAATCAGGTTTCTAAACTGCATACGCCAACAGAAACTGCTCTCATCAAGGTAGCTAATGACCTCCGTATTTCCAAATCTCAAGGAAATGACTTAATTCTGATTCTTCTTGACCTCTCATATTCCTACACATTCTTGGCTCTAATCATCTGCAGTACTGCCTCCTCCTGGTTCTCCTACTACCTCTTTCATTGCTCATTCAGTGTCTATTGCCAACTCCTCGACCTGCTATAGAACTCTGTAGGTGAACCTCATGGCTTATATATTTTATATTATACACACGAAGGAATCAAACTCAGGACCTTTCATATGCTAGTACCAATTCCTTACCTCTCTACACAACAGGAACTAATCCTGTGGTCATATAATAATTTATAAATTTGAGAGGTTATTGGGAATATTATAAAATAATTTATAAATGATACATTATAATAAAAATAAAATAATAGTTTATAAATTATATCATACAGGAATCGAACCCAAGACCTTTCATTTGCTAGACCAATGCTCTACCGTGTGTGTGTGTGTGTGCGTCTCTGCAGAGAGGAGAGAAATGCAGATGCCGGTAACTCCTCGCGTGGCGAAATATACGCCATCCCGGTTATAACGCGGTATCATTCTGTGTACCCCGAGGACCGTGTTATAACGGGGTTCAGCTGTATATATAATGGTAGACACCAATGTCATTTATATACTGTACTGTGCTATACATACACGCATAGACCCCCACCTATATGCTGTAATATACTGTTGAAATTGTATGCCTCTACTTTTGTTTGATCGTATGGTGCTAGGTGTCTGGCTGTTATATTTTTCTTTCTCAATAACCTGTTGAGGGGCTGCACTCTTAACCTACTATTATACCAACATTTACTTGGCAATATTATTTCTTGACTCTGTAGGGATGATGGTAATAATGGAGTGCAGAGTTCTTGGGAAAATATACATCTGGTGGCTACAGAACCCATGTAGTGACCAAACCGCAACAAATAAATGAACTAAAATAGATCTCTTGGTTTGAATTGAACATTTTGGTGTTTATTGGAAGATTAATATTTCTCAGGCAGTCCTTTAGGTCTGTATTTGTTTGGGTCGCGTCCATCCCTGCCCCATCGGTTCGCTTCTTGGTCCGCCAGGGTGTCTTCTGCCCCCCGGCCACTGACACCAGACTGGAAATTTTCTCTGCCATCACTGGGGAAAAAAGGAAAACTGGTTGAGTTTAAGATCAGGATTTAAGTCTTACGCATTCAGACAAGCCTTCCATAGACCTAGGCAAGATGTTGATCTTGATAGGTTTAATGAGGAGGGGATAGGTTTAATGCGAAGGACTAAACCATGCTGGTCTAGGAACTTTAATGGATGGGACATAAGGAACCCTTCTTTCCCCTGTCTTAGGACAACAGGAGACTGATGCCTGTCATCACCCCAGATATCACCTAAGAGAGCCCAAAACTCTAATATTATTCTTCTAAGAGGCAATGTATGTCCACCATAGAGGATGCATTTGAAACTTCGTACCTTAAAACCTCTGCTGCCCATCTCCCTCCGGACCCTCTTTGAGCTGCATCGTAATTCCCGCGAGCGTGGAAATATTTGTCTGCATCTTTATAATTTGCGTCTCTCATGTCAAAATAAGCTCTTCCCATGTCCCACGACCCTGAAAAGACGCAATGTTATTAGTTAATAAAAATTACTTTCAGAAAACTACTACTAATAAAGCAATGGATTTCAACCCTCTCCACAGTGATCTCTGGTAACACCAAGTTTTAAGAATAACAATGCACCTGTACACAGGTGTGGCTGTATCCAATTTACATATAAATATGTATGTCTTTATTTATATAGCGCCATTAATGTACATAGCGCGTCACAGCAGTAATATACGTGACAATCATATAAATAACAAATAATACAAATAACACATAAAGGGGAGAAGCGCTTCAGACAAAGTAATGATTAGGAAGAGGAGTCCCTGATCCATAGAGCTTACAATCTAATTTGTAGGAGGGCGTTCTGGAAAGTGCGTTTGCAAGGGGCCATGGTTAATGTATGAGGTGTTAATTATCAGCCATGGAGCTACTCATATGCTTCCTTAAGCAGATGTGTTTTGAGGTGTCTTAAAGGTGGATAGAGAGGATGCTAGTCGGGTATTGAGGGGAAGGGCATTCCAGAGGTGTGGGGCAGTCAGTGAGAAGGGTTTATGGCGGGAGAGGGCTTTATATACAAAGGGGGTAGAGAGAAGACATCCTTGAGCAGAACGCAAGAGTCGGGATGGTGTATAGCGAGAAATTAGGGCTGAGATGTAAGGAGGGGCAGAAGAGTGTAAAGCTTTAATGTGAGGAGGAGAATTGAGTGTGTGACACGGGATTTGATAGGAAGCCAGGAGAGGGTGATAATGGTGAAAGGCGGGGTTGCAGACCTGCCTAAGACATGCAGATGAGCATACAGTTGTATTTACATTGGCATATTTGCTTTGCTGTGGAGGGTTTTTGTCACTTTTTTTACTCACCATAACCTAACTCCGACAAACCTATACATTTGCTCGCCCCGGGCGAGTGGATTTAACCCCCGGGCGAGTAAATATTGGCCCAAGCAGCACACGTTTGGTACTAGGTGGCGAGTAGATTTTTTTGTATATATATATATTGTGTATATGTATGTAGAGTAATACGAGCAGAGTGTAATGACCTGTGTCTTTGGCAGAATGGAGGTCATTGGTTATTTTAGTGAGGGCTGTTTCAGTGGAGCAAGCGAGAGAATACAAGACATTCAACAAGTTTAGAGGCAAAAGGCAGGAGGGGGACACGCCGATGATTAGAAAGACGAGGAGGGTTAAGCTTGCTGTTTTTGAGAATTGGTATAAATGCTGTATGTTTGAAGGAACAGGGAAAGGTACCAGAGTAGAGGGAGGAGTTAATGTGTGTGTGAGCATAGGTATTCCAGTAGGAGCAAGAGGTTTTAGGAGATGGGAGGGAATGGGGTCAAGAGGGCAGGTGGTAGAGAGAGAAGAGATCAGCAATGACACGTCCTCCTCCGTGACAGTGGATAAAGAGTCAAGGAAGGCAGGAGGAGAGTTAGGAAGATATGTAGGATGGGAGGAGGATACAGAGGTGATGGCTTGACGTATGGATTCCACCTTTTCCTTGAAATAGTTAGCAAAATCCTGAGGTGAGATGGAGGAAGAAGAACAGGCATCGGAGGGTGGTCTGAGTAGGGAGTCAAAGACAGAGAAGAGTCGATGTGGATTAGACTTGTGCGTTTTGATTATTGAAGAAAAGTAGGTTTGTTTAGCTTGAGAGAGGGCAGAATTGAAACAGGATAGCATAAATTTGTAGTGAAGGAAGTCTGCGAGAGTATGACTGAACTCCAGAGGCGTTCAGAGGAACGTGTGCAGGAACGCAGCATGCACATGTGATAATTTAGCCAGGGTCTGAGGTTCAAAGGGCGAGAACGGCAGAGAAAGCGGGGCATGTAGATCAAGAGAGGAGGATAGGGCAGATTTGTGTTTCCTGACCAGGTTGTCAGGGTCTGGAGCAAAGTTGAGAGGAGAGAGGGAGGAGCGTAAAGTGGACTCAAAAGCTGGTAGGTTAATAGAGCGCAGGTCGCCGCAGAGACGAGGGGTAGATAGAGATGGAGAAAGGGAGAAGTGAGAGAGAGAAAAAGAGATGAGGTGATGGGCAGAGAAAGGGAAATGGAGAAATCAGAGAGATTTTTTTTTTTTTTTTTTTTTTAAGTGAAAACCAGGTCTAGGTAGTGGCCATCCTTGTGGGTGCAGGCTGCAGTCCACTGTTGAAGGCCAAAAAAAATGGTTAGAGAGAGAAAGCGGGAAGCCCAAGGGAGCGAGGGGTCATTAATATGGCAGTTGAAGTCCCCAAGGAGAAGAACAGGAGAGTCAGAGAATGAGAGAGCCAGGGTTCAAAGTGAGTGAGAGAGACAGAAGGGGATGAGTAGAGGTAGGTGGGCGATAGATGACTGCCATGTGGACAGGGAGAGGAGAGAAAATCTGGACAGTGAGAGCCTCAAAGGAGGGAAAAGCAAGAGAGGGAGGAATAGGAAGGGTACGGTAGTGGCAGATAGAGGAGAGCAGGAGCCCCACGCCTCCACCCCTGCCATAAGGACGCAGAGTGTGGGAGAAAGAAAGGCCACCATAAGAGAGGGCAGCTTCCAGAGCAGAGTCAGACTGAGTGAGCCAGGTCTCAGTTATAGCAAATAGGAGCAGAGTGTGAGAGAGAAAGAAGTCATGTACAGAGAGGAACTTGTTAGAAAGGGAGCGAGCATTCCAAAGGGCACAGGAGAAAGGGAGAGAGGAGGGAGGGTGGCAGGGGATGGAAATGAGGTTAGAGAGGTTGACTCCAGGGCTAGAAGTTGCATGTGGGAGGCGAGGACGAGAGCATGTAGAAATAAGGCAGGGACCAGGATTGGGAGAGATATCCCAGAAGCAAGGAGGAGAAGCATGGATAGAAAGAGAATGTGTGAGGATGATTTGTAGGGGTGTGTTTTAGTGCAGGGGGAATAGCTGTGTGGTGTCAGAGGACGCAGGTAAGAAAGGAGTTCATGTGAACTGAGAAGTGGCGAAGGAAGGAGAGGTGGAGATGTATGAATAGAGTTAGAGACATAAGGAGACTGGTAGAAGGAAGTGCATAATTTGAAAAGTGCGTTCAAAGCAAATAAAAACAGTAGTGGTGGCGGCGGCAGCAATAGTTTGGTGCTGAGAAATAGAATGTTGAGTGATGTCCCCGAATGCCGATACTAACGCAGAGCACAAAGGAGATATTTTAACACCACTGCAGGGCACATGATATTAGCAATTAAACCCTGCATCAAATCAATAAATGTATAATTTACTTTTTGAAGAGATTAAAATTGATGGCTAGTTAATTGTTCATAAATGTAATAGCGCGAATTCATTGGAAGCCTTAGCACAGGTGTGGTCAACTCCAGTTCTCAAGGGCCACCAACAGGTCAGGTGTTAAGGATATGTGTTTAGCCACTGATTGGGCTCCCTGTGCGGAAGCAGGGATATCCTTAACACCTGTCCTGTTGGTGGCCCTTGAGGACAGGAGCTGGCAATGCCTGACCTGGCATATTTACCATTATTTGTATTTGTTCAAGTTCCAATTCCAGTATCGGCGTAGCCTTTGCCACGCTATAGCCTAGGGCAGGGCTGTGTGACTGGAGGTGGGTTAATATTATTATTATTGTATTATATATACATATATAAGTATGTTCCAGGACATACTTGAAAACGAGAGGTAACGCTCAATGTATTACTGCCTGGTAAAACATTTTATAAATAAAATATGCGGAACAAACCCCAAAGAATATTAATATTGAACTCCACTTTATCCTCCTTGTCCTTACATGAAATACCCTTGGGGCTGTCATCGATCTCTCGGGTCTCTAGCTGGACAGCCCTGTTTTAAGGTTCTGCCTTTACAGGACTAACCTTGAGCAGCATGCTTCACAAATCTCCCAGCATCCATCACATTTCTTCCAACATCTGCATACCACTGCGCATCGGCAACAGCCAAGGATAACAGAAAGATACAGACGGAGACCTTCATTGCTGACTGTCCCAGTACTTCTTGATCTGCAGGAAAATATGGCTTTCAGATGTTGCTATTAGATATTTTTGCATCAGATTTTACCCATTTATAATAGCGATGGGGTAGATATCTTTCATTGATCTATAGAGTTGCCAATGAACTCTTGATCACCCAAAGATGTCCAGGTTAGGTTTTATAAATTGGGGTGGTAGTTGGAACAGACCAAGTTGGCTGAAAATATCCATGCACCAAACCGACATATTTGGCCGGTCCAGGATTTGACAACCACCACCCCAGTTTCAAAACGTGGACTTGATTGGCACCTATGGCTGGTCAGTAGCAACTTACCAGGGTATTGCTTCCAATAGTACTTCTTGTTTAACGCTGTTGAAGATTTATGTGGGAAGTTTGACCCTTTCACGGCTGGTGGGATTTGCAGGCGGCTCCGGCTATTAAAGGGTTTTTGTTAGCCTGCAAAATACAGAACTCACCAAATGAGATCCTGGTTCCAGTTAGTCTGTTCAGCGATCCACACCGTATCCTATTTATATCTAACTTAACACCCCTTTTTGCGTCCCTAGTTATTCATATGTCTGGTTAATCATTTTGATGCCCAGTATTGACACAACAGACATTTATTTCTCTTTTTTGTAAGTAAACTTCACGTATTCCCAGAAGTAAACACATTTTATCAGAGGCCAAAAATGTACTGCTGGGAAATAGACGAGTAAACACATGGCATAACCTCCCCTTTGCTCCGTGTGCTCCCCAGGTATACACAGATACAGCGCATATTTCATCATGTCGTCCTGTTCTCATTCGTTTGCTTGTTTCCTGCTGTATTTCCCCCTCCTTTCTTATTCAATGACCGTGATTGCAACTCTCTGGGCCCTCCTAACAGAAACTGCACCCCTCAATCTCAGCAATACATCTCAGATACTGTGCACCAGAAAGAATGTAAAACAATCTGAACATTTTCAGGGTCAATATGTATTCAAAAAATAAATAAAATAATAATAATACTGGAAACGGGGAGGTTTTGCGTTTCTGTAAGAATGATAAACACTTAAATGGATCAGTACCAAGAATATGTTGATGTCGGTGCTGAGAGGAACTGGGGCCCCTGTAACATCTGACATGTTGATGGTGTCACAAAGGTGAGAGGCGCACCTGGCATACCTGGGACACATGCTGATGTGAATGATTTAAATATACTTTGCATACCCACATTTGCATATCTCCCAGGTACCTCGGTGGTTTCTTTCCCTCCTCTCCTCCAAAAGTTTATTTTTTTATTTTTATATGGTCTAGATGGGAATAACGACACCTTTTTTAGGTAAGACGTAAATAACAATGGTGTTTAATTCCTGGCGTTAACCTGAACAGCTTTTAGTGGATAAGCCGTGTTTGGCGGAAACCCTTGGGGGTGGTGTGTTGCGAGAAATTAGGGCTGAGATGTAAGGAGGAGCAGAAGAGTGTAAAGCTTTGAAAGTGAGGAGGAATTGAGTGCGAGATGCGGGTTAAGAAGCCAGGAGAGGGATTTCAGCAGGGGAGACACAGATTTCAGAAAGAGCAGAGTGATTGATTCTGGCAGCAGTGTTTAGGATTGATTGTAGGGGAGGCAGGAAGGCCGGACAGCAGGAGGTTACAGTAATCGAGACGGGAGAGAATGAGGGCCTGTGTCAGAGTTTTTGCAGTCGAGCAACAGAAGAAATGGCGTATCTTTGTAATATTGCGGAGGAAAAAACGACAGGTGTTGGCTCCCTTTTGAATGTGAGAGGAGTCGGTTGTGACCCCTGCCTGCTCACCCCCCTTACCTGGTGTCCTGCGTCTTCTGACGTTGCGTTACAATGACGACGCATCGCTGGATGACGCCGACAACCAGGTTAGTGACGTTAGTGAGGCCTCATGCGCACTCCCCATCATTTATTTTAAATGCCTTGGGGAAGAATGCGGGGGCTTCTGTAACTGCCCCCCTGCTCTTCTCTCCCCCCTCCCCCCCCACATACACAGAAAATCTTGCGCGCACCCCAGGCTTAAGGCGTGGGCATCTAAACACTTCCCTGAGGTCACATGGATTGGAATTTGAACCAGGTTCACCCAGCTTGTTATGAGCTAACATGACAACACTCGGATTTAAGGTTTTTCCTAATTGGAGGTTTAATAATAAATTACCTTTTTGGTACTTTTTCTATAATGAATACAAATACTGCAAATATCCATCTATATTATGTATGCAGCATCGAGGGGGTGTTAGACAAAGAGTAGCTCGTCCTTGTGGATGATCTGGTTGAGTTGTCTGATCATACTTTTTGGGGTTCTGTTACGTTTCTCCTGTCCTGGTTTTATATGAATAATGCACGTCAAACACTTCCGTTTGTAATAATATATAGGTGCAGTAAGTGTTTTGTTAGCAGATTCTTAATTTGTGTTTGTTTTGACGTTCCCTCGATTTTCTATTTGAACTCTATTCCCTTGTAAATACTGTGACAGAAACCAGGGGATGGTAATAAATTCCGTATATAGGGCTCCCAGGATACTAAACAGTTTCTATCCTGTTTGGCCTGGGAGTGCAGCCTTATAATACATACACTCCATCCCACAGTTTGGCAAGCGCTGGAACTGAGGGATGAGAGATCCAGACCAGAGTTTGTCTGCTGCCTGATTTCTGTCACCTGTCATGCTAATTAGGAATCAGGTATGTAAGACTGTTTTCCTGTTTGCTCTGGTCTCTCCACAAGAGCCAGGAGGCTGGAAGGCTGCTGAACTACAGAGGGGAGAAGCCTCTTCCCCAAACAGGTTCAATCTTTCTGTTCATTTGTATAAGACTGCAAAAGTACCTTGTTTTGTTGTTGGGAGTGGAAAAGCCACTTCCAACCCTGAGTCAGGGATATCTAAGTTAAGTTATCGCTCAGGTGAGCAGCTTTTGTTTTGATCTGTTTTCTGTTGTATGCACTGTGGCAGTCTCAGCGCCTGGGACTGAATAAACCAGGCATAGCCTGTTTAAAGGAACAGTACGTGACGCCTCATCATTTAACCTACCCTAAAAGACCGTGTTCTAAACAGTCCCGGACAAACGACGGAGCCCCAGAGTAAGCCGTTTGTCACATATGGTGGAGAATGCGGGCAGCACACTAAAAGGTCTGCGGGTTAAAGAACTTTGAAAAAAAAAAAAAAAAAAAAGTTTTTTTTTTCTCATCCTCTGCAAACAAGATGGAAGACGTGGTGAGTGCGCTGGTACGCAATGTCGCTGCCCAGAAAGACGCGAATGAAAACCAGCAAGAGACAAACCGCTTGATGAGAGAGGAGCAACAGCGGTTCGCTCAGGGCTTACAGCAGGAACTCGAGATCCTGAGGGGGACTATCAGTAACCTTACACGGGCAGAGGCAGCCCCAGTTCCAAAAATGACCAGGGCAAGCCACTACCTTCAGAAGATGGGACCCTCGGATGATGTGGAAGCCTATCTTCTCACGTTTGAACGCACGGCACAGAGAGAGGGATGGCCAGAAGCTGAGTGGGCTGGTCTTATCGCACCCTTCCTAAGCGGCGAACCCCAGAAGGCTTACTTTGATCTAGAGCCAGCCGAAGCTAACGTCTATGCAAAATTGAAGTTCGAGATCCTCGCCCGCCTCGGCGTAACCACGGCTGTTCGCGCCCAAAGGTTTCACGCATGGTCCTTCACGATGGATAAAGCCACCCGAAGCCAGATGTATGACCTCATCCACCTCGCCCGGAAGTGGCTACAACCCGAGATCAACTCAGCCAGCCACATCGTGGAACGGTTGGTCATGGACCAGTTCTTGAGGAAACTTCCCTCTGCCTTACGCCGTTGGGTCAGTCGGAGTGACCCCCACAATGCGGATGAGCTTGTGGCCCTCGTAGAAAGGTACAATGCAGCAGAAGAGAACCTGCAACCCACAGTCGTGGAGCAACCCCACTACCCAAGGTTCCAGGACTCTTCCAGAGACGGTAAAAGGGTACCGGGGTTAAGGGGCGCTGAAGAGCGGCGACCACCTTCACGCAGCACCAGCAACAGTGGTTCGCACACTTAGGGCAATAGCCAACATGGGGAGCCGGGAAAAGGCTCTAAGTGGGACACAGACTATGTACCTAAATGTGTAAATTGTCATGAGAGGGGCCACACAGCAAAAATCTGCCCACTAAATGATGAGCCCATGCAATGCAACAGCGTGGAACCTTATGCGCTGTTGTCCCAATGTATGGGCCCTAGCCCAGAGGACCCCTTGAATAACCATTTGTGGGCATTTGTAAAGGTTAATGGTAGGAGGGTTCGGGCACTTCTTGACTCTGGGAGCATGGTCACACTAGTGTCCGAATACCTCTTGCCCATTAAGAAGAAACAGGGAAACAGTTCACAAAGAGTGGCAATTTGTTGTATACATGGGGATAATCATGAATATTCCACTGTTGATGTTTTTTTTGAAACAGAGTTTGGTTCTTTAGATTTCAAGGTGGGTATTGTACCCAAACTGGCACATGATGTGTTAATAGGGACCGACTTTCCCCATTTTCTAAAAATGTGGTCCCCCGCTCAGAATAGCGCCCAGAGTTCAATAGCGGACCATAACGAAGTATTAGAAGAAACAAATCCTTTCCCTTTTTCAGAAATGGAGGTTGACGAGGGCCCAAATAATAAGGGGGAAAAGGAGGAGTGCTGTAAAATTCCCTTCCCCATCACTACTTTGGTAGGGAATACCCCAAATCAAGATGTTGATCAGACACTTACCACCCCAGAACCGGATAAGACCCTCGCTGACCTAGAGGTCAGTCCTGGGAGTTTTAAGAAGGCCCAGTGGGAGGACCCCACATTAGCGGTAGCAAGGGGAAATATACAGGACCAGAATAGTACTCCTGGCCAACCAGATAGGTCACTTGCTTACCCCTACTTCGAGGTAGAGAACGACCTAGTATATCGGGTTGATAAAAGGAAATCAGTTACAACTAAACAATTGTTGGTACCACGGACATTCCGTAACGTAGTATTACACCTCGCACATAGTCATCCATTGGGGGGACACCTAGGGGTGGAAAAGACAAAAGAAAAGGTTCTCCGAAGCTTCTATTGGCCTGGGGTTCTGGCAGAAATTACGAATTATTGTTCCTCATGCCCAGAATGTCAGATCACCGCCCCGTTCAAGGCGTGCCGCAGCCCATTGGTACCCCTTCCCATAATAGAGGTACCATTTGACCGGATTGCTATGGATCTAGTAGGACCCCTAATAAAGTCTGCTAGGGGACATCAGCATATATTGGTAATATTGGATTATGCCACCCGATATCCGGAGGCAGTTCCCCTACGTAGCACCTCTGCTAAAAACATAGCAAAAGAGTTAGTAGTTCTGTTTTCCCGGGTCGGAATTCCTAAAGAGATTCTATCTGACCAGGGAACACCGTTTATGTCCCAAGTAACAAAAGAGCTATGTAAACTCCTAAAAATCAAGCATCTCAGAACCTCAGTCTATCATCCACAAACAGATGGTTTAGTGGAAAGGTTCAATAAAACCTTAAAGAGCATGTTACGGCGGGCGGTTGATAAAGATGGGAAAAACTGGGATTGTTTGTTACCGTACCTGTTATTTGCCATTAGGGAAGTTCCCCAATCATCCACAGGCTTCTCCCCGTTTGAACTATTGTATGGCCGACACCCAAGGGGCTTATTGGATATAGCCAAAGAGACTTTGGAACATGAGGTTACCCCTTACAGAAGTGTAATAGAGCATGTTGCCCAGATGCAGGACCGCATTGCTGCAGTCCTACCCATAGTGAGGGAACACATGGAGAAAGCTCAAGAAGCACAGAGGAATACGTATAATAAGGGTGCTAGGGTCAGAATTTTTTTTCCAGGTGATAGGGTACTAGTTCTGGTTCCCACCGTGGAGAGTAAATTCCTTGCTAAATGGCATGGGCCATATGAGGTCTTGGAAAGAGTGGGAGAAGTAAATTATAAGGTAAGACAGCCAGGTAGGAGGAAACCTGAGCAAATTTACCATATAAACCTACTCAAGCCCTGGAAAGATAGAGAAGTCTTGTTAACCCTAGTACCCCCAGGTCCGTCAGAGAATCAAGAAACTGACCCAGAGGTTAGCATAGCTGAAACCCTGTCTGTTCATCAGAAACGAGAGGTTCAGAATTTAGTGAGAAGAAACAAAGAAATCTTCTCTATACAGCCAGGTAGAACTAGCGTAATTGAACATGACCTAGGTTCTGAACCGGGGGTCCGAGTTAACCTTAAACCGTACCGAATCCCAGAGGCCAAAAGAAAGGCTATAAGTTTAGAGGTTAAAAAAATGCTAAAACTAGGTGTAATTGAGGAATCCCAAAGTGGGTGGAACAGCCCTATAGTCTTAGTCCCAAAGCCAGATGGTACAACAAGGTTTTGTAATGACTACCGGAAACTAAACGCGATGTCAAAATTTGATACTTATCCTATGCCCAGGGTAGATGAACTTGTAGAGAGACTGGGCAAAGCCCGATATCTCACAACCCTAGACCTAACAAAAGGGTACTGGCAGGTTCCCCTCACAGAAAGGGCAAAAGAAAAGACAGCCTTCTCAACCCCAGACGGCCTCTTTCAGTATAAGGTGTTGCCTTTTGGCTTACATGGAGCTCCCGCCACATTCCAAAGAATGATGGATAAAATTTTAAAACCACATGCTCGGTATGCTGCCGCCTACCTGGATGATGTGGTAATCCATAGTGAGGATTGGCAATCCCACCTTCCAAAGGTCCAAGCTGTGCTTGACGCAGTCCGGTCTGCTGGACTAACTGCTAACCCCGCTAAATGCACTATTAGTCTGGAGGAGGCCAAGTATCTGGGATATTCTATTGGCAGAGGTTTACTCAAACCCCAAACACTCAAAGTGGAGGCGATACAAAATTGGCCAAGGCCAGTTACAAAAAAACAAGTAAGGACCTTTTTGGGGTTAATTGGGTACTATAGAAGGTTTATTCCCAATTTTGCAACTAAGGCAACCCCACTAACTGACCTCACAAAAGCAAGAGGACCGCTAATGGTAAAGTGGTCCCCCGAAACCGAACAAGCCTTTAGAAGCCTGAAAGAAGCTCTCTGTGCCCAACCAGTGTTGGTCACACCTGACTTCTCCAAAGAGTTCGTAGTCCAAACCGACGCATCTGAGGTAGGGCTGGGGGCGGTACTCTCCCAGGAGTCTCAAGGTGAGGAGCACCCCATCCTTTATTTAAGTAGGAAACTAAATCCCCAGGAGAAAAATTACTCCATAGTAGAGAAAGAGTGTCTCGCAATAAAGTGGGCTGTAGAGACGCTCAAATACTACCTGTTGGGGAGAAAATTCCGGTTGGTCACAGATCATGCACCCCTTACCTGGATGTGTCAAAACAGGGAAAAGAATGCTAGAGTGACCAGGTGGTTCCTAAGCCTACAACCCTTTAAATTTTCTGTGGAACACAGGTCAGGGCACAAACATGGCAATGCTGACGGGTTGTCAAGGATGCACTCCCTAATATCCATGGTCGCTCATCCCTCGAGGTCTGAGCTGGGGGGGAGGATATGTGACAGAAACCAGGGGATGGTAATAAATTCCGTATATAGGGCTCCCAGGATACTAAACAGTTTCTATCCTGTTTGGCCTGGGAGTGCAGCCTTATAATACATACACTCCATCCCACAGTTTGGCAAGCGCTGGAACTGAGGGATGAGAGATCCAGACCAGAGTTTGTCTGCTGCCTGATTTCTGTCACCTGTCATGCTAATTAGGAATCAGGTATGTAAGACTGTTTTCCTGTTTGCTCTGGTCTCTCCACAAGAGCCAGGAGGCTGGAAGGCTGCTGAACTACAGAGGGGAGAAGCCTCTTCCCCAAACAGGTTCAATCTTTCTGTTCATTTGTATAAGACTGCAAAAGTACCTTGTTTTGTTGTTGGGAGTGGAAAAGCCACTTCCAACCCTGAGTCAGGGATATCTAAGTTAAGTTATCGCTCAGGTGAGCAGCTTTTGTTTTGATCTGTTTTCTGTTGTATGCACTGTGGCAGTCTCAGCGCCTGGGACTGAATAAACCAGGCATAGCCTGTTTAAAGGAACAGTACGTGACGCCTCATCATTTAACCTACCCTAAAAGACCGTGTTCTAAACAGTCCCGGACAAACGACGGAGCCCCAGAGTAAGCCGTTTGTCACAATACATTGTCGGGGTGATAAAGGCCTTCTCTGATGGGATGGGAGATCATGTATGAATACCCCATTCCAGCTGTCAGCTTGGTGTATTTCCCACTCCTAATGATTATCACATTGCAGACTGGTTGGGGTGGTGCAGACTGGTTGGGGTGGTGCAGACTGGTTGGGGTGGTGCAGACTGGTTGGGGTGGTGCAGACTGGTTGGGGTGGTGCAGACTGGTTGGGGTGGTGCAGACTTGTTGGGGTGGTGCAGACTTGTTGGGGTGGTGCAGACTTGTTGGGGTGGTGCAGACTGGTTTGCGTGGGTATTTGTTAGGACTCTGTTCTGCTATGCATAGTGAGGGCTGAGCGTTATGTTAAAGGATAATAAGGACGGATATAGACATACAGATCTGCATTTATTTATTGTTTTCATTGTCTGACAAATTTCTCAGCAAATGGATTTTCTGTTTTTAATGTTTATTTTCACCCAGGTCGCGGATCTTCTTGTGATTTTGTTCTGTGACACGGGCAGATTCATCCAATGCCAGTACAGGTTGGCGCATCCAATCAGGCATGGACAGCCATTGACTTGATGGGGCATCAATGCGCCATTGGGATGCGCCAGCCTGTAGCATGGTTCATGAATGTGAACCGTTGTGGGTTATACATCGGACTGCGGCGGTGATCCAGCGCAGCGTGAGGAAGAGTCCGCGTGGGATTCATTTGGCATGTTCTCTTAATAAGATAGAGCCCATATTTGTGATTTCTGCAGTGTTGTCACACAGAATGTATTTGAAATCATTACACTTTTATATTATAAATGATTTTTATACTTTTTTTTTCTTTTTTACAAGGAATAGTTAATTTTATTGCACCGTAAATATGAACACACAATGATAAGCAATAACGATTTGAAAAATCTATTTACTAATGCTCAGGGATTTATTTTTAAGCATTCACAATTTTGATGGGAAGTGATATTTGGACACAAACACAGAGTAATGTTTAAGCAGCAATTCTCTCGTTATATGCTGTGTTGTTTTGCAGAATCAGGATGGAGGGGGGAGTGGGGGTGGGGGGAGTGGGGGTGGAAGTTCCTGGGGCTGTATGATGCCTACCTGGCTCTGGGGATACTCCAGTTCCTGAGATATGTAGCTGGTTTTATGTACCTGTAGAATTAGAGGTAACTATGCTCTGATATTGTAGCTTCCTATTTCCCTGTGAGTGGGGGTTTGATGGCAACCAGATGAATTTCCCAAACGCTAGCACATAAAAGGCAAATATCTCAGGATCCAGGGGCTCCCTGGGAGTGACAGCAGAGCGTTTCAAGCACACAATGGTTCTGCAACACTCCCTTTATGAATTCTCTAATGGTGCCTCTGGTGGCACATGTACAAGTGTCTTGGATATAAAGTACCGCACACTCAGATACTGGGTAATTGGAAGGAATACCGCACACTCAGCTACTGGGTAATTGGAAGGAATACCGCACACTCAGATACTGGGTAATTGGAAGGAATACCGCACACTCAGATACTGGGTAATTGGAAGGAATACCGCACACTCAGATACTGGGTAATTGGAAGGAATACCGCACACTCCGATACTGGGTAATTGGAAGGAATACCGCACACTCAGATACTGGGTAATTGGAAGGAATACCGCACACTCAGATACTGGGTAAGAAGGAATACCGCACACTCAGATACTGGGTAATTGGAAGGAATACCGCACACTCAGATACTGGGTAATTGGAAGGAATACCGCACACTCAGATACTGGGTAATTGGAAGGAATACCGCACACTCAGATACTGGGTAATTGGAAGGAATACCGCACACTCAGATACTGGGTAATTGGAAGGAATACCGCACACTCAGATACTGGGTAAGAAGGAATACCGCACACTCAGATACTGGGTAATTGGAAGGAATACCGCACACTCAGATACTGGGTAATTGGAAGGAATACCGCACACTCAGATACTGGGTAATTGGAAGGAATACCGCACACACAGATACTGGGTAATTGGAAGGAATACCGCACACTCAGATACTGGGTAATTGGAAGGAATACCGCTGCTCTCAGGAGCTACAGTGTAGAAAGCGTCCTCTGTTTACTACATGTGAGCAAAGGGGGCGATACCTCCTCTGAGCGGTTCATTCCAGTAGACCCTGGCAATACAAAATAAATAAATATAGAATTGGAGTAGGGGGTTTGCTGCCTTACTTTTTTTTAGATTTTATTCAGATTTAACACATTATTGATTGTGCATTGCTAACGACATCCGTTTCACAACAAACAGTCTAATTTGTGTGTCCTTGGGTCGTTACCACGGGCGCGGTTTGATTGCGGAATAGTTCTTGGAAAGCGGAGCAGCGTGAGGGAATGTACAATCCTTCTTTTTCTTCACATTTTTGGTGAAGAAGGGTACTTCTGTGGGTACTTTGAAGGAACAGACCTTTTGCCTTTTAAAATGCCCGGGAGTATCCCCTTAACTTGACTGTAATGGGGAGGAAAAAGTCACAAGTTCAACTGTACAGTAAACTTAATTTGTTTAAAAAAAATAATAATATATGAAACCAGAAATTCTTTTTGAACAGCTTCTATGTATAAAATAACAGTAGCAACGAAGAAGCTTTGCATGGAATCAGTACATGAGTTTACTGCCGTGTATGCAATACAAAACAGGGAATTGTATAATACGTGCAAGAAACATCCGATCTGACCGTAGGAAAGGAAGCGTCGGGTGAAGGAGTATGCAGTTGATGGCAGTGCTTGACCACAATGGTTGATAAGTGTGACTATATGGGTGTGGGGCAGTAGCCATTTCTTCCGGCTATTGAAACCTTCAGTTTCACATGTAAGGGGCAGTGCAGAAGAGCATTAAAGGAGAGCATCAGAGGGTGGTAGGGTGGAAAGAGGAGACCATTCTGGAAAGAGTGTAGGTGATGAGGGATTAATCAGAGCTGACCCGTACGGAGAAACAGATGAGTGGAAAGCATTAACAGTAAGAAGGGTAACTTTGTAGGTGACTTTCTGGAAAGTGGTATTGGAATAACCGTAGCTATTTATTCGTACCTTACAAGGCCTCCGAGATTTCCTTGCAAGCTGCCTTCTGAAGGGTCCTGTCTTCCACGGCCAGCCTTTCCAAATCCTTTCAACGACCCGGCTACGGTATCCTTTAGTTGACCCATTACTGATAAAACCACCAAAAAAATTATAATTTTATCATTCTTACTTTGGAAATTTGAAAATGGCTTTGGATTGTCACAGTTACCTTTGTAACTGTGATACAACATTATAGAACAAACTTTTTGCTTGGGGTCCAATTTCCATATGAGAAGAAGCTAGTGTAGCCCCCCCTCCCCTCCCTCTGGGGGTCTACTAATTTAATGTGAGGGGTTTACGGACCTAATGGGTTAGCCGGGTGGGATCACGCTGGTATTGCCCCTCTGCTATTCATGTGATGTAGGATGCCTGCGAACAAAGGATTGCCACTCCCCAGAATGTCTTGTGACCAGTGATGTCACCATAGGAGATAGAAGGATATATATAGCTCCACCCAATGTTCTAGAAGCAGGTTCCTCTGCATTCTGGCCAAGTGCCTCACTGTGAGTCCTGTAGATAAGTATATTAAGTGTCCTGTCCCTGTTTGTTATTTCCAGTTAAGGAAGTGCCCTTTTTAGTTAGCACCTGTGGTAATCGATAATGTTCTCATGCTGGGGATGGAGAAAGCGTGTGCTGAAGAGGAGTTCTCAGAGTAGTAGCTGCAGATCATCATCGGGTTGGCCCAACCAGAAGGTCCATAGCTAACCCCCGCTCCAATATGCACGGGTGAGGTATGCAGTGCACTGTAAGAGGATACTGATCCCAGAGCAAGAGAGGGAGTAAAGTGTGTTCCCAGCAGGGGTCCACTTTAGATGGGGCATTATGGACGCCATGCAGGAGATTGGCAATCTAGCCAATACTAAGGAAAACCAGCACATGTACCTCCCCAACATAAGAGTGAGCGTTACCAGGGGACGAAGCACAGAGTAACTTTAGGATTTATCACCAGTTAGAGGTTCAATCCAAGCGGCTTTATTAAAAATAATTTTTTTTTTAATATACCATTGGAGCTGAACCCCATTAATTTCAGCTTTGGGGACCCCCAAGATATTTGAGGTACAGGGAAGTACGTAGGGGTGCCGGTATCGGATCTGTTCATATCTTCAGTCACGCGTGCCGATGGGAAGCCGCAAGGGATGATGTCACGGCTTCCTATTGGCCCGCGTAACTTGGGAACTTTTTTAAATCCGGCCCTTTACGAGAATCCCAGGCAGCCCAGCCGGAGCGGTTACTGGCACCCATTGTGGGGGTAAGTATCGTGGGAAGCAGGGGATCCCCGGAGCGGAGATTAACGGGGTTTCGCTCCGGAGACCGTCTGCTTCTATTCTATTTTAATTAAATTAAAAGGCTGCTTGGACAGAACCTTTTTGATGTCTTTCGTGAAGTACGTTTTTATATGACGAGACTTCTCAATAGATGTCTTTGTGTACTATAAACGTTCCTGGCGCCCATGCTTATTATATCTGCATATCCACGCCCAGCCTGCACGGATCCAGCCCCCTCAGGGTATGAGAGACTGAGCACGGCAGTGTGTGTATATATGTATGTGTGTGTGTGTATATGTGTGATTGGTGCTTTGTGTGATTGTGCTTTGTGTGATTGGTGCTTTGTGTGATTGGTGCTTTGTGTGATTGGTGCTTTGTGTGATTGGTGCTTTGTGTGATTGGTGCTTTGTGAGATTGGTGCTTTGTGTGATTGGTGCTTTGTGAGATTGGTGCTTTGTGAGATTGGTGCTTTGTGTGATTGGTGCTTTGTGTGATTGGTGCTTTGTGAGATTGGTGCTTTGTGTGATTGTGCTTTGTCTGGTGCTTTGTGAGATTGGGGCTTTGTGTGATTGGGGCTTTGTGTGATTGGGGCTTTGTGTGATTGGGGCTTTGTGTGATTGGTGCTTTGTGTGATTGGTCCTTTGTGTGATTGGTGCTTTGTGTGATTGGTGCTTTGTGTGATTGGTGCTTTGTGTGATTGGGGCTTTGTGTGATTGGGGCTTTGTGTGATTGGGGCTTTGTGTGATTGGGGCTTTGTGTGATTGGGGCTTTGTGTGATTGGTGCTTTGTCTGATTGGTGCTTTGTGTGATTGGTGCTTTGTGTGATTGTGCTTTGTGTGATTGGTGCTTTGTGTGATTGGGGCTTTGTGAGATTGGGGCTTTGTGAAATTGGGGCTTTGTGAGATTGGGGCTTTGTGAGATATGTGCGACTTGCTACTTTTCGTGTTTTGTTACACGAGAATGTTTATAGTCATTGCACAAAGCATCATAAGGATTATTGGAAGAGGATATTGCAGGATAAATGTTAAGTGACACGGGGCATCACCTCCCCTAGCCGAGCTTTGGTATGTTTTGGGAGTAGAGTAGGATAAATTACGTATGGAAACATGGTCTTCAAAAAAAATCCCAGATGTGCCCAAGCCTTTTCTGTATAGGACTCACCATTAACCACTTGCTTCAACAAGTCTTGAAGGCCTTCTACAACATTTGCGTTGGCGTAAAGGACCAAGGTGAGCAGCAAGAAGCAGACCGCGACCTTCATTTTCAGGCGGTTTTGGGCTAATGACTGGAAGAAGAAAAAAATGATTAGTGAATACTTTATTCCCTTTGCTTGCTTCATTCATTGTAACATCGCCGGAAGAAGAGATCACTGTATCTCGAAAGCTCGCACAAATAAAAGCATTTCGTTAGCCACAGAACGGTATCATCTATTTATTTTCTGATTTTATATATATATATATATATATATATATATACACATATATATATATATATATATATATATATATATATATATATACACGTACACGTACACGTACACATACATACACACACACATACATACATACACACACACATACACACACACATACACACACACATATACACACACACATACACACACATTCCCAACTTTTGTCATACGTGATGGTGACCAATAAGGAATTTTAGTTGCGTAATGTATTGCTAATATTCTGATTACCTTTTGGGGATGATAGATCTTTAAACCCTCTCCATTGCAAGTATCTTAAACATCGAAGGGGACACATACTTTACGTGACTGTTTTCTTGTGACGGCCCAGACGGTGGGTTTTTAAGCAACACCAAAAAGATTCACGTCAAGGGCATTTTAATGCATTTCAAATCCGCCGCCTAACATTTAATTCCTTTCCAGCCTTAAAGATCAGATACTCGTGGATGCATTTGCATGTCTGTTCCCAAAACCTGCTTTATACGGTACCCCATAGTCTCATAATGACAGCGCTAATGATGAAGCAATTGGGCACAGTGTGTCGCTTTTGTAGCTTCCCATCTATTTTAAACACAGACGCTTCCTACATCTGTTTCCTACTGCATTCCGCAGAATATTCAGCAGAGCCTGGCATAAGGAAGAGAAGGGTGGGAAGCCGTGTTGGTCCTTCCATGTGGTAAAATAAAGGAGGGAGGAGTACAGTAGGTAGTGTGATACCCTTTTATTGGACCAATAAATAAGTTCGAACCTCTCTATTTTTATCGGGTATTTACCTATATTATGCCTACAAACCTGATGAAGAACCCATAGAGGTTCAAAAGCTTGGAACACCAACTATATTGGTTCAATAAAAAGTACAGCTCCTCTCCTGATATTTAACCACATGGCTTAAAGTACAAAACATGAAGAAGGTTGAAGAGTCAGACTGTTGTTTCTTCACATTGTCAGTTTGATCTCGGTTACCGATTTCAGCATGATGAAGTTAGTACTAGCGGCAGAGCAGACAAGGTGATGATGGGCAAAGAGAAAAGAAAATCTGTTCATTTTTTACAAAGTACAACAAAGATATACACATTAATGCACTAACAAGTTTGTCATAGATTCCAAACGCCTAACGAAAGTACCATGAGTTGGCCATAATATTGGGTCTTGGCACATTAACGCAAACTTTATGTAGAGAATGTCTGTGTGCTCTGTACTTCCAGGAACAAGACAGTAAAGTCTGGATAAAGCTATTTCTTTGGGGGAATGAGTTACATCCCAAAAAGGAGAAGTATTCTTAAATATTCCAAGGATTCATTGAACATGTGTAGTACTCTGCTTTGGTATATTGGTACAATCAACAATCTTTATATATCTACAAAGCTAATGTAGTTTGCTCCAAGAAATGTCACCACGGGCATTCTCTGGGGTCTCTCTATCCAGCGCTCTTGTTAACGCAGCCAGTATGCTATTTTTAGTCTTTCCAAGAAGGAGTGGGTGACACAGGAGAGGGGTGCCAGTAAATTATATCCTACTGCCAGTCATTTTCAGAGGGCTGTTTTCCCTGAAACAGAAAAAGGGGAATACAAAGTCCTTACTGTGCATATATTTGTAAAATTATGGTGTAAGACTTACCCGTACTAGAAGGTTTTTTGGGAACTGTAGCGGAGTTATGGGGCATTTTATAGAATTAGGGAATATCTCACTGGGTTTGTTTTGGAAGGTCATGAAAACGCTGTGAGGGGGGTGGGTACCATGACCTGGTCTGTTGACTTTGGAATGGTTTGAAGTGCTTACAATTTGAGTGAATTGTTATTCGATCTACGATTGTACTAAAGGAAATGTCACATTGTTGGCAAGAAGAATCAAGTGTCGTTTGCAACCCTTTGTTGGCTCCCTCAAAACATTAATAAGGTTTGATGTCTATAGATGGGACAAGGATGGGGATGGAAATGACATATCCTCGGGGGTTGTAGGCCATTGGATGCGCTTGTGGCTGATGGTCTTGTTTACCAGAATAACACTGCAACTTTTTATTTGGACAAATGTCATAAATGACCCTACATTTCAGTGTGGGAGCTTTGGTAAAGATACTGTACAGAGGATTGCTATAGTCGCTGTGGTAAAGCTTTAATATGTGGGAGTCTGCACAGTTTCTACTTTGAGAACACACTATTTGTATACCAGCCTGTTTTACTTGTACTGTATGTGTATGTCATATCGTATTGTAAATTACATTCTAACCTATCCACGTGATGTATCCCAAATTCCTGTGTTCCTTTCAGTATCTCCTTACAAGTTGGATTGCGTACATAAGCAGAAGGAAATATTATTCCGGTCAGATTTTATATTCATACTGAAGGTTTTTTTTACATTTTTTTTTAAAGCAGTAGTTTGAAATGACCGTAATTGTTTTCCTTACACTATGGATATTGAAAACATTTTTTACATTCAAGCCAAGAGGCAATTGCTCGTTTGGGTAAACGCTTGTATGAAGACCGTCCTTTACATACATTTAAGTCACTCACTTTAACCATCTATGTGACCAGATTTGCTCATTGAAACGTTCTTTTTTTTCTTCCATGAAGGGGCTTATCTTTCCATGGTGTGATTTCAGGAAGCAAAATGTTTCTAATGTATTAATATAAAAATACCCCGAGGCGTCTCCACACTGTCCGTGTGATCTGACGGCTCTCATCTATGAAAACTCTGCAAGCTGCAGTAGTCAGTATGTATCATCCTAGCACAGAAGGGGCACGGTTTCCTTTCAATTCATTGCAACTCATGCGCAATTATCCATTTCACAGGTGTCAAAAGTGGGTGGTACATGTTTAATAATTTCACTGAAGTATTTTTAAGCAAGCAGCATTTCCAAACCTTGTAGCCTATAACATATTTAAGGTGTCACATCTACTCAACTATTCAGATTTTGTTTCTGAGCATCTGGAATGTAACTCTTGCAAATTAAATTGCCACCATCCACACTCTATAGCAGTGTCTCCCAACTCCTGTCCTCAGGGAACCCCAGCAGGTCAGGTCTTAAGGATATCCCTGCTCCAACACGGGTGGGTCAATCAGCGGCTCGGTCATTGTGACTGAGCCACCTGTGCTGGAGCAGGGATATCCTTAAGACCTGACCTGTTGGGGTTCCCTGAGGACTGGAGTTGGGAGACACTGCTCTATGGAACAATCCCACTTCCACCACTGGAGCCAATGTTTGTATTATTATTTAGGATTCTGAATCCATCTAAAAGGAGACGCCCTAGAGACTAGCCAAAATTTTACAGAGCCGTTGGTTAATTTTTGTTGATTTCGATGTTCGGATGTATTATGGGTGAAAAAGCACTTCAGTACAAGCTTGCATTGGAATTAACGGACCAGTTAAAAACACGTGCGTTTGTCCGGAGGAAGTATTAAGACACGTTTTAGCCCATTAACTTTGTATAGGCTTTTTTGGTACTGGAAGGTGTCTTGCAGGCTAGCAGCCTAAAAACTCAGCATAGGTTTTGGTAATAGATATTATAATCTGTAGATTTGTGATGTGGTTTTAAGCTGCAGTTTGTCGGAAAGTCTACCGTAGTGGGGTATTAAAGTATTAATTTTCTCTTTGCACAGAGCTTAACATGAGTACCTTTAACCCGACTCTTATTATCAAATTAATGAAGCCTGAGAATATGTTTCCAAAGGTGTGATTACTGCAATTATTTACAATAGAGTATGACATTTTGATGTAGTCAAGAATCATGTTCCAAGTGCAACAATGACAGTACATCAACTTTCATTTGTTTTGAAGGGGAGAAAAAATGGTTGAAGATCTGAGAAATATGAAAGTAACTTTTGATAGCTTTACATTTAAATGAAATAACCTCATATGTAGCAACAGATGCATGTAAATAATTCCTCCCTGCATCAGTGTCCCCTCTGCATCTGAATACACTGTAGAGAGGGGCTTTGCCATCCTCAGGGGTCTCTCCTGTGACATCCGGGAGAGTTGCCATATTGGACCTGTGATATCAAGAGCAATTCTTGGGGGGAATTCCAATGGCTATCCTGGGATGTCCTGTGTGGGTGCTCTATCCTGGGATGTCCTGTGTGGGTGCCCTATCCTGGGATGTCCTGTGTGGGTGCTCTATCCTGGGATGTCCTGTGTGGGTGCTCTATCCTGGGATGTCCTGTGTGGGTGCTCTATCCTGGGGTGTCCTGTGTGGGTGCTCTATCCTGGGGTGTCCTGTGTGGGTGCTCTATACTCGGATGTCCTGTGTGGGTGCTCTATACTCGGATGTCCTGTGTGGGTGCTCTATCCTGGGATGTTCTGCGTGGGTGCTCTATCCTGGGATGTCCTGTGTGGGTGCTCTATCCTGGGATGTCCTGCGTGGGTGCTCTATCCTGGGATGTCCTGTGTGGGTGCTCTATCCTGGGATGTCCTGCGTGGGTGCTCTATTACTGGGGTGTCCTGCGTGGGTGCTCTATACTGGGATGTCCTGTGTGGGTGCTCTATCCTGGGATGTCCTGTGTGGGTGCTCTATCCTGGGATGTCCTGTGTGGGTGCTCTATCCTGGGATGTCCTGTGTGGGTGCTCTATCCTGGGATGTCCTGTGTGGGTGCTCTATCCTGGGATGTCCTGTGTGGGTGCTCTATCCTGGGATGTCCTGTGTGGGTGCTCTATCCTGGGATGTCCTGTGTGGGTGCCCTATTCTGGGATGTCCTGTGTGGGTGCTCTATCCTGGGATGTCCTGTGTGGGTGCTCTATCCTGGGATGTCCTGTGTGGGTGCCCTATTCTGGGATGTCCTGTGTGGGTGCTCTATCCTGGGATGTCCTGTGTGGGTGCTCTATCCTGGGATGTCCTGTGTGGGTGCCCTATTCTGGGATGTCCTGTGTGGGTGCTCTATCCTGGGATGTCCTGTGTGGGTGCTCTATCCTGGGGTGTCCTGCGTGGGTGCTCTATCCTGGGATGTCCTGTGTGGGTGCTCTATACTGGGATGTCCTGTGTGGGTGCTCTATCCTGGGGTGTCCTGCGTGGGTGCTCTATCCTGGGATGTCCTGTGTCTGTGCTCTATCCTGGGATGTCCTGTGTGGGTGCTCTATACTGGGATGTCCTGTGTGGGTGCTCTATCCTGGGGTGTCCTGCGTGGGTGCTCTATCCTGGGATGTCCTGCGTGGGTGCTCTATCCTGGGATGTCCTGTGTGGGTGCTCTATACTCGGATGTCCTGTGTGGGTGCTCTATCCTGGGATGTCCTGTGTGGGTGCTCTATCCTGGGATGTCCTGCATGGGTGCTCTATCCTGGGATGTCCTGTGTAGGTGCTCTATCCTGGGATGTCCTGCGTGGGTGCTCTATACTGGGGTGTCCTGCGTGGGTGCTCTATACTGGGGTGTCCTGCGTGGGTGCTCTATACTGGGATGTCCTGTGTGGGTGCTCTATCCTGGGATGTCCTGTGTGGGTGCTCTATCCTGAGATGTCCTGTGTGGGTGCTCTATCCTGGGATGTCCTGTGTGGGTGCTCTATCCTGGGATGTCCTGTGTGGGTGCTCTATACTCGGATGTCCTGTGTGGGTGCTCTATCCTGGGATGTCCTGTGTGGGTGCTCTATCCTGGGATGTCCTGTGTGGGTGCTCTATACTCGGATGTCCTGTGTGGGTGCTCTATCCTGGGATGTCCTGTGTGGGTGCTCTATCCTGAGATGTCCTGTGTGGGTGCTCTATCCTGGGATGTCCTGTGTGGGTGCTCTATCGTGGGATGTCCTGTGTGGGTGCTCTATCCTGGGATGTCCTGTGTGGGTGCTCTATACTCGGATGTCCTGTGTGGGTGCTCTATCCTGGGATGTCCTGTGTGGGTGCTCTTTTAATATAGTATCTTTTATTAATGACATGACAAATGGAAGGAGAAGTGTGCCTTTTTGTAGATGACCCAAAGATCTGCAATGGGATTGACGCTCCAGGGAGATGGAAGCGGGGTGAAGAAAATAATTCTTTATTTCGGTAAATTGGAGGACAACCAAAATGTGTTGGTCACAAAAGTCCAAAGGCAGAATACAGGATTAATTGCTGCAACTATTATGGAGGAAAGAGATACTGTATGGAGGTCATTATTTCAGCTGACGTAAAGTAGGCAAGCAGTGGGGAAAACCAGCAGGATGCTAGGTTGCGGTGGGGGACTTATTAGCAGAACAAAGGGAGAGGTAGTGATATCACCTTATTGATCATTGGGAAGACCTCTGCTAGAGTACAGTCTTCAGCTCTGGGGGCATTGTACGTACAAAGAAGGCTGCTGAAATGGTGCATGGCCCACAGTATATAACTAATTAGGAAATAACGCACAGCTGGTTGGAGCGTTGGGAGAGGGGGGATATGATAGACACTTTCAAATATATAAAGGGATTCAACAAAGTACAAAAAGGAAGCATGTTTCAGAGAGAGAGAGGAGTGCTAGAATAAGAGACCATGCTCTGTAGCTCGGTGGTGGCAGGCTCCGGAAATGTGAGGAAGTACGTCTTCATGGAAAAGGGGGTCGCTTCCAGGAATAGCTCCCAACAGACGTGGCAGAGGGCGAATACAGTAAGGGAGTTCCACCATGCCTGGGACAGACACCGGGCTTTCCTTCAATACGAAAGGAAGCCGAGGGTCCGAGGTGTTACAGCAGATGGACATACATGGTGGGCTAAGTGGTTCTCATCTGTCATCGAACGCCATTTTTTCCTATATGAGGGGGAAATCTCTTGATATTAGGTAGTGATATTCTTCCTAACAGTGAGCATGGTCTTTCTATCTTTATAGCACTATGGGTTATGTGAATAAGTACCACCTGCTAATCTTATTGCTCCTTATTCACCCATAGTGCTATAAAGATGATAAATGTACAACTCGCATGTTCAGGTACCGCAACGTATCTACAATTCTCCACAACCAGTATAGTTACTACAACTC
Organism: Ascaphus truei; assembly: GCF_040206685.1. Classification (NCBI taxonomy): domain Eukaryota; kingdom Metazoa; phylum Chordata; class Amphibia; order Anura; family Ascaphidae; genus Ascaphus; species Ascaphus truei. Next base: position 122,399 of record NW_027457131.1, on the reverse strand, counting down.
TGCTACCCGAACTTCCTTATAAGCACGAGCTGAACTTTGTGTACCAAGCACCGATAAAGGTTTCAAATGTTTATCAATATACGGTAATCTACTGTAGGTATTCTTTTGATCACTGATGTCAATTGGCTTCGTGAATTTCACTTGTTCATAGGCTAAGGCTTTCAGTAAACTATGTTGGTGCTTTTTTGCTCTTCCTAAATGAGCGTATGACACTGATGTCTTCTGTCTGTTTTAGAGAAGCGTAGTGAGGAGTCCAGTCCTGTACAGCCACCGTTCTCCTGTGACATGGACCGTAACCCATCCCCACCATCAAGCGATGATGAAGAGCCACCAGTGGGGGATTCCATAGGGGACACTGTGTACAGCAAGCACTGGTTATTCAGCACCCTAACAAAGCTCATTGAGGTATATACCATACGATCTCTCTTTTGTATTCTGTTCTTCCCATACTTGTTTTGTCATTTTTCTAGCCAGTCATATTGGCGATGTCCCAATTGAAATAAGTGATTTCTTTTTCTTTGATACATCTGGTGCTGTTTGTTTTTCTCCCAGATTTGGAATTGAAATTTGCCACCACTCTTTTTAGTAACAATCTTCCATCACCAGTGGTAGAAGTGACCAAAACCATTAATACTGAACCATTATACTGAATGCGCATATTCCCAGGACTGCGAAATATTACCGTGTTCCTTACGAACCCCGTCTTTGGTGATCTCTGCTTATGACGATCCTGGTGCTTTTGCCCCAACCAGATTATCTATTTATCCTTCCAGGATCGTTACTCTAACTCTGGCACCATGCTGCTCAAACATCTGTTTTTAGGATGCACCAAAAATTGGGAGGCCCAGGACTCATGTGGTTTTTAAAGCAGCAATCCAGGTTTCATAAAAAAAAAGAAGAGAGAAATGTTGTATTGCGCGAGTGAAGCGAGGGGTCTCTGGAGATGAACCGTGCGAATTTCAGCTCCGGGGACACCCGGCTTCCAGAGATACTTACCTATGTAGGGGCTGCAGGTATCTCTGCAGTCAGAGAAAGGGTTTGCCTAACATAATGGCGGCATTTCAATGTCCCGCGTCTCGTGCGCCCGTAGGAAGCCGTGACGTCATCGGTTGCGCCTTCCTATTGGCCCGCGTGACAAGGACCGTTAAACTTTCCAGGGATAACGGCGTCACATATGGAAGTAAGTATGAGCATGGGGTCCCCGGAGCTGAAATCGGCGCGGTTCAGCGCCGGGGAACCTGCTTCAGTCCTGTAATAAAAAATAATGATCTTGTTTTTTTTATAAAACCGTATTTTGTTACATACTTGTTCTTCCCTACAATTAGAGCAGCCACAATCTGCAGGGCATCCAACTGCTTTCAAATGCTTTTAGTGTGTGTTGTGTGTGTTGTGTGTGTTGTGTGAGCCTCTGAAGCGGAATGGGATGTTTCTCCACTGCCATTTGGCCGTGACCAAAACGCTACCGGTGTTCCGCCACCGGGACCCTTTGCTGCGATTTCTGGTCAACCACACACCCGACCCAGCAAGCCAAGCCATGTCCGCCAGTCCCACAACTGCCCCGCAGGACAGCTAAAGGAAGCGCGGTCCCACGCAGGACATTTAAACATGCAGCTGCGGGAGCAGGCGGTCAGGCATGGCAGACCTAGCTTGTCGAGTCAGGCGGGCGGCGCTCAGGCGCAGGTGCGGTCATCGCGGCAAAGTGTCCCTGCGGTGAAGTGTCCGCCAGTGGCGTTATGGTCACAGCGAAACCTCCTACACGTCTCTGAACCCGCTGCAGAAAAGTTCTTCCTCACTATTGGTGTATGAAGATGGTTACAGGACATAATGGTAGACGTTTTAGACGGTCCGAATAATGTAGTTTTGCACTTTTCAATAAAACACAGGATTGTTTCTGATGCACCATAATCTGAGTTCATTTATATTTTTATTAATATCCTTTTAGGTTGTTACCGCTGAGAAAAATAAGGCCGCGCCCGGGGATGAGATACTGGTGGAGCTGGATGAAGACATGGAGAACGAAATTTGCAAAGTGTGGGATATGTCTATGAACGAGGTAATTTAGGATGCAGTCTTTAGAGTACTCTGATTGCTAAAGAACATGCACTCTCTTTACGCACCCTCTTTACGCACCCTCTTTACGCACCCTCTTTACGCACCCTCTTGACGCACCCTCTTGACGCACCCTCTTGACGCACCCTCTTGACGCACCCTCTTGACGCACCCTCTTGACGCACCCTCTTGACGCACCCTCTTGACGCACCCTCTTGACGCACCCTCTTGACGCACCCTCTTGACGCACCCTCTTGACGCACCCTCTTGACGCACCCTCTTGACGCACCCTCTTGACGCACCCTCTTGACGCACCCTCTTGACGCACCCTCTTGACGCACTCTCTTTACGCACTCTCTTTACGCACCCTCTTTACGCACCCTCTTTACGCACCCTCTTTACGCACCCTCTTTACGCACCCTCTTTACGCACTCTCTTTACGCACCCTCTTTACGCACCCTCTTTACGCACCCTCTTTACGCACCCTCTTTACGCACCCTCTTTACGCACCCTCTTGACGCACCCTCTTGACGCACCCTCTTGACGCACCCTCTTGACGCACCCTCTTGACGCACCCTCTTGACGCACCCTCTTGACGCACTCTTGCCATCAGAGTACTCTACAGACAACATACCAGTCTCTTTGATTGTAAAGACTATTGTTAACCCAATTATACACGTGTTAGGTGCGCACACCTATAGGATTCTCCTTTGGTGCTTGGACATACTCAGTATAAATAAATGTATTTACTTCCTAGGCAGCAACATTATCTATCTACACAAGGTGAGCAAGACTTTTTTTCCCAGTAGATGACTGGACTTTTTCTGGTCTAATTTAGGATGCAGAACTGATTTAATTTGCTCCCCATTGATGTCCTTAACAAACCTGCTTTCCTATTCTTCAGACTGATTTACTGGGGGTTGCACATATTGACGCTTCAAATGGCGATTGAGCCAGTATATTCTGGAGCCTTCCTATGGCAGAACGTGTTGTAGATAGAGAAGTCATTAACCCGTAGAGTTAAATAGTTTTATGGGCTGTATATGAATACAGTTAATGGGTAGTCCATGCAAGTACACTTAGAAAGATGGTCCACAGGACAGTAATCAAAAAGGTCCATGCATCCATAAACCGTGACACTGTGTTAATAAATATTACACCTTGTACCTGTACTCCTGAATACAGTTTTACATTTCTAACCAGACACACTTTTGTCATGTATATCAAGTAAAATGTCCTTAATCTGACACGTGGAAACAAGGGGGCGCTACAACCGGTTTTGACCTCTGTTTCCATTCTGGGTGATGACACATTTATTTGGCCTGACCAAGACCAACGTTTGAGAGCAACGTTCTCTTCCTGGCCACACTGATCTGCTAATTATGTAGTATATTAAAAGCGGCCAGTGCGATGTATTTGTGTAGAATATGTGAGCTCTAATTCCTCTATTGATTTAAAAGGTCATTGTATTTCTGGTAAGTAAAACATTATATTTGGCCGGAATTTTCCAAAAGATCTTTGACAAAGGACAGATTAAGATTAACCTTTCTTTTTAAATGTAATAATAATAATAATAAAAAATGATCGTGAGATCTTAGGAATAGGACTGAAATCGCCCATGAGGGCATCAACATCTCACCCAGTGCTTAAACCTGTTCCAGGATATGAAACATTACACAACAGCTACACTGAAGCTACAACACAGTATATTCTTGCTTTGGGATGAGGACACAAGAAAAAGTACACAATGTGTCACTTTTTGCTTCTTAACTTTTTTAAGGAATAACCCCCAAAAGCCTGATTGTGCTTTATTAGCCCCCGCTTGTGTAAAGTACAATGCAATGTCGTTGGGTGCTGGCTTTGCGTTGTGAAGCTTTTAATACAATAACAATATTTTAAGAAAGGAGTTGTGTCTGCGCTCTCATTAGCACGATATGTTGTGTAATACAAATTGTGGTGCTTTCCAGTGTTGGCCTGGAAAGGGTCTAATTTATTTGATACGGTGAATATGTTGAATTATTGAACAATGGTTAATAATGGTAGAGACGTCCTAGTGCTTTGCCTTCATTATGGCTTCATACAAGTTACTCCGAGGACTTCCAACCTATGTTAATAACCAAGAGAGAGAGGCGGCAGTGGGAACGGAGGCACTTGTTGGTTTCTAGGCGAAGGAGACAAGGTCATTTGGATGGTGGCGACAGTCACGTGTGTGTTTTGCTCATACAAAGGGGCTCTGTTTTGCCAACCTGCTGTACTGCTATGTAATTATTAGATTATATGACAGGCTTGTTTTTGTAAGGTGTCATTTTCCATACAAAATCGGGACTATACAGACCCAAAATGCACGGGAATCGGTTTGGCAACATTGTATCAACAGTGATGCATATTTCAGTGATGCACTTTTCACTGTCGCCGTTCTATACTCTTCTATATAAGATAATATTTAATCTTGTGTGGAGACGTTGATATACTGTAGAGGGCAAACGAGGAGCGTTTTGTCCATGGTCACCCTACTATATCACAGTCCTCTCTTCTGGCTTCACCAGGACTTAATGATGAGAATACTCTTCAATTAGACACACAGAGGTTGTTGCTTGACTGTCCCCAAAACATGACCCGGCTGTGTTACTGGAAGTAAAGCACATTATGACATGATATTATTAGGCTGATGCTGTGTATTTCCAAAGAGCTACCTTGTAACAAACACAGGCATTATAAAAATAAAAAAAAACCCTGGTATTTGGTCAGCCACCTCTGCTGAGAGAATAGTCCATGCATTGACTACTTCCTGTACAAGTTGTTTTCAGGCTGTAAAAAGCATAGTTTGTGGACAGAGGAGTAAGAAAATGTCCCTCTTTTTTCCTACCTGTTTTTCTCATCGACGGCTTCATCTTGTTTCAGGATGTTACTTTATTTCTCCAGGAGTTTAAGGCGCCTGAAATATTTTTGGGAGTCATCGCCAAATCAAAAAGTAATCGATTGACGGTAAGTAAAAAGTAATAGAGCCGCCGGAAACAACTGCAGATCCTGATGAAGATTCTTATAGACCAAAACATTGTCGGCCACAGCAATATAGTATATACACTGCTTTTCATCCAGAGCAGGTGTAACTAGTACCATCCTCCCCTATATACCGATGTAATGTTCAGCAATTCTGTAAGAATATGAGAATAGTTTACCACCTTAGTTGTTTTCGAGTCAAATACTTGGACACAAACAAAATAAATGAAAACTATGTATATTAATGTTGCATAGAAATCAATTGACATACAAGCTTCACCTGACACTAGTATACAGTACTGTATACACGTTTAGTATTGCTGTAACTTTTGTGTCGTATGCCGGCTAAGCTTTGTTTGAAGCGAGAGATACTATAAGACAGAACTTGTGATCTTCTGATTTAGTGTTATCATAAACAGACAATGTAAGGATAGATGCTCCCGTCCATCCAGGGTCACAGTTGAAAAGCAGAATATAGACCACCTTTGCTCTCTGAAAAGATAGACCTAACATTTTCATTAAACTCATTTTATTTTAATGGGAACTTTATGCAATGTTTTGGTCCTTCAACTGTTTTAGCAATGGGTACGGGAAAAGCTCTTATTCTTGCATATCCCTATTGTCTGACTATGTCTGTAAACGTCTTTCTCTCTCAAGGAAATCTGTGTGGGGATTTTGGGGAACATGGTCTGTTTCCAAGAGCCGTGTCTGATAATCAGCAACAACGCAGATCTGGGGTAAGTTGATTCCCTCTCCAACCAGTCCAGCCTCAATGATAACATTGCAATGTCAGAACATGACGTAGGAGGCCGTGCTGTCATCCAGCCCGAGAATAGGTCGTTATCATAAGTGCTCCCAGAGCACTATGCAGAATGAATTATTATTCATTAGTTCTAAGGTATACAGTACAGTACATTGCTTCCCAAATGTGGGGTCCGTGAAAGTTCTCTACAGTGATTTGGGGATTTTGGCTGCATCAGACAATTGGAGCATCCATCACCGCATTTGTAAGGCTGACATTACAGTGCTCGCGACGGAGCGGCGAGAACAACATACTTGTTCCCTATGAGGCCAAATTATTCTGTCTTGCCGCGTCACGTGAGCGGTTCAGCCAATGAGGGCGAACCAGCCTGATGATGCCTTCGCCACGCCTCCCAATCGCTGAAAGCCGAGTTCACCCATCGCTCGCGCAAGTGCACACTATAATCTCAGTCTAAAGCTACATGAAATATACAGAAAATAGAAACGCCGTACCAATGAAGTGACATGAAATCTGACAGTTCTGTATCACTGAATGTTTCCTCATTTCTCAATTCATTAGAAGAGTAGTTATTTTGTAACCTCTGTAATGGCCCAAAAAATGGAAAGCTTCCAACAATGTAAACACGTGATACCTTGGGCCCCAGTGCGCATGCGTCGGGGTGCCTGGCGGTGCTCGTTCCCAGCATCAGCGCGACCAGGTGGACTACTGGCAACTCACGGCGGGGGCGTGCCCATGATGTCACGCGGCTGGTTCGCCTTCATTGGCTGAACTGCCACCATGACGTGGCCAATGCTAGGCCGCCAAAAGACAAAATTCTTGTGTTTTGGTGAAGGCGTTCGCGCATTGTGCCGTCACACACACCGCCGCGGTCACCGGGGACAAAGCCTTACATTGTCTCTTCAGCTGACTTGGAAGTTCCAGTCACAGTTTTGGGGTGAGGGTTTGCATAGGTTTTTTCCTTGTTACATTTCAAAAAATTAAATGAAAAGGATTAATAAGTGTGTATAGTCGGCACATTTTGTGTAATGGTTTAATGCAATGAAAAGTAGGTTTAAAAAATCATCTTCATGTAAAAATAAAAATATATAAAGGAAACGGCTGAAAGAGCTAAAATGCGAGTCCATGTTCCTGTGTGTTTATTTTTCAGCGAGGTGCTGCTCCTGCTGCTGTCTGATACTGACCCACCGACACTGCTGGAAACCAGCAGGTACTCCAGGCAGATTCTACTTTTCTTCAAATGTTTGATTATTGAAAGAGACATTAGTAGATGGGCTAAGGGAGAGGGATGTACAGTATGTGATTAATGTTTCTGTAAATATGTCGGTGTACATGTATTTGTGTACACAACCGCACAATCCCTGCAACTCAGAACCTATACACACACTAAATAGATATATAGATTAGATATATAGAATATATATATTATTCTATATATATTCTATATATCTTGGAAATAGCCGTTTTAGTCTAGTTGCGAATAAATTAGTTCTTCAGTATTAGGTGATACCTTTTTTTATTTGGACTAACAATTTATGTTATAGGACAAGCTTTCGAGAGTTCTCCTCTCTTCCTCAGGTTTGCAATACTGGTTTAAAAAGGAATCTATGGCAAAAACAGAGATTTAGATAAGGTTAGTGAGAAAGGGATGTTTGAAGAAGGTGAGAAGTAACAGCATGGAGGGGGAAGGGGATTGTGTGTGTGTGTGTGTGTGTGTGTATATAAGAACATTGGCAGAGAGGCAGACAGAATAATTACAAACAATTGTGATAGTGTGTGAAAAACCCTATATCCGCATTAAGTCCTCTTGTTTTGGTGTCACAGAGTCTTATCATTCTGAGCTCAAATGTTTTCCGTTCTTGGGTGCGTTTAAATATTCCATTGAGGATTTTGATTTTTAAATCATTTATGGAATGATCTGGCTGTGAGAAGTGATGTCCCACAGGTGAGCAGTATCTTCCTTAATGAGGCGGTATGGAGTGTCTGTGCATATTCATTCTGCCTCGAAGTTTTGGACTGGTTTCCCCAATGTAGCATCCTTGGTCTGACACTGAAGACAGAAACAAGCATCTCACAACCCTGACCGAATCGTTCAGACAGAAGGGATAGGAACCAAAGACTATTGCCAGAACTATTACATCTGCACTAAATGCCTCACGAGAACACCTGCTACAATACAGACAGAGAGAACCTACCACACGCATACCACTAGCGACCACATACAACCCTACCTTAGAGGGTATACGAAAAATAATCAAAGATCTGCAATCCATGCTGACAGAGGATGTGACATCAAAATAAATCTTTCCCAAACCTCCCATTCTTGCGTTCCGGCAACCACCAAACCTCAAACAGAAATTAGTCAGCAGAAAACTTCACAACGATTTTAAAGACATGGATAATGGCACAAAGCCGTGCAGCAACACACGCTGCAAACTCTGCAAACATATATACCAAGATCCCACAGCCAGTCACAATCATAGAACATTCAATGTTAAAGGATCATACAGCTGCACATCCACGAATATAGTGTATATGATTCAGTGCAACAAATGTGACCAAGGTTGCTACATTTGGGAAACCAGCCAAAAATTACAAGGAAGAATGAATATGCACAGACACTCCATACTCCATCACGAAGAAGGAAGATACTGCTCACCTGTGGGACATCACTTCTCACAACCAGATCATTCCATAAATGATCTAAAAATCAAAATCCTCAATGGAATGTTTAAACGCCCCCAAGAACGGAAAACATTTGAACTCAGAATGATAAGACTCTTTGACACCAAAACAAGAGGACTGAATGCGGATATGGTGTTTTCTCACACACTGAAAACAAAAAATAGACTGTAAGGCGCTCAACTATAATTAAAACCAATGCCGTAGCACCACCCAGTGGTGAAACTCAGACATTCGCGAAATAAATAAAAGATAATGCTTTAAACTAAGGGAGCGCAAACTTTTGCTGCTGCGCCCCAATCTAGCTTGCCCCGATTCTCGACCCCCCCTCTACCTTGCATCCGCGTCAAATGACGCTGCGGGGTCATGTGACGTTACATCACATAACCCCGCAGCGTCATTTAGCGCCATGGTGACGCGTCACAGCCGGTTAAATCACGGTAAGTGCAGTGTTGCAGAGGCCTCACGCGATCCCCCGGCATTTAATTTAAATGCCGTGGGGCCTCTGCACCCACCCGCGCCCCCCCAGAAAAATCTCCCGCCCCCCGTGGGGTGCGCGCTACCCAGTTTGCGAACCCCTGCTTTAAACCATACAAAATGATGGTAAGAATATAAGTCTGTATCAACTACTCAACCTTCATAAGAAACAGCCGAGTTCTGCAGGGAGTACAGGTACAAAAAGGGGAGGGAGCGGTGATAACGGCAATAACAGTTGATAAATCAAAGCCCAAAGGTTCCGGGGTTGATGAGGTTGTAGGTGCAGTGTAGCTGCAGTGTAGCTGCAGTGTAGGTGCAGTGTAGCTGCAGTGTAGCTGCAGTGTAGGTGCAGTGTAGATCTGCAGGGAAAGCAGAGAACGGACTAATTGCGCAGTATTTAAAAACTTTTAATATTCAACGCAAACAAACACAGCCCCCGGCATGGACACTTACATATGTTATGTCATTCAGGACATAAAGCGGTTTCTTTAACGAGGGCAGCCTCTCCCCTCACCGACGCTGGACTCTGGTGTGTGTCGGTGCTTGCTTCTTTGCGTGTGTCCCCTCCTTATGCGTCCGCCCGGAAACAACACTCCGCCTTCAGCACAGTTTCCACGTCACGTATCCCGGTCTGGTCGGTCTCCCTTCCTCTGCTTCACGCTACGTGTTTCGCTGGCATGCGCCCAGCTTCGTCTGACAAAAAACGTGTAAAAGCTCCAAGAGTGACGGTCAATGCTGCTCAAAAGCAGCCATTAATCATACGTGTTCAATCAGTTATTGGAGTTTGACACCGGATAATGCGGGTTGAAAGGGTAGAATGACATGGAAGGAAAGGAGGGCTTCTGCGGAACACTGAGGGGACAATACATGAGAAGGCAACTCACTCAGTCTAAAACTCCTTGGAAAAGCGCCATAGTGGGCGTGAAACGCGTGGGAGAGTACTTTGTACTGTTTGTTTATTTTGTTTTTTTATGTAGTTTAATAAATTAGGTTTTAACTTCTCTTGCTGGTGAGTTCTATTTTTCTTCCACGGAGCGGATGGATATTGATCTTCACCTATTCACTATGCGCCCAGCTTCATCAGGAGTAGCAAGGAGTAGCAAGTCTGCACCTACCTACCCTTATATTGCCAATGATCTTCATCTCGGACACATTATGGCATGCGAAGACTGACCTGGTGATGAAAGGGTTAATCAGTTTGTGAGGAGCTTGCAAAGAGAAGGGCTGGGAGAAGTGAGAATAGTGTTTACTAAGAAAAGAGCCATTATCAGCAGTTTCACTTATTCAAGACTTGCTGTAAGACAGATCACAAGAGGACCGTTAAATTAAGTAATAATCCCCGAAGAACAGCTAAATAATGCCCTGGCTGGAAGAGTTGATGGCCGAGGTGAAGCCGGGGGATTTTTACCCAGATTATTACGATTATAGGCTAAATATAGGCTTATCTTATTTTTTTTTTGAATTTTTCATAAAAAAGATACATTTTTGTAATCATATTGATTTTTATCAGCATGATTGTCTACATTCTTATGCTTTTACTGCACGTTTATTAAAAGGAAATTGTACATACACACAGCTCTCTCCTCTCTCTCTCTCTCTCTCTCTCTCTCTGTTTGTATATATGTATATATACACACAAACACACACACTGCAACTCCCCCTCAATATACACAAACACAGTCTGCAGTCCCCCCTACACACTGTGCAGCCCCCCTCCTCTAAACCCACAAAACACACTGCAGCCCTCCTCTACACTCACAAAACACACAAACACACTGCAGACATACACGCACACCAAAACACACTCTGCAGCCCTCCTGCACCATCTGCACACACACACACACACACACACACACACACACACACACACACACACACACACACACACACACACACACACACACACACTCTGCAGCTCCCATCTACACCCACAAAATGCACTGCAGGCCTCCTCCACCCTCTGCAGTCTACACTCACAAAACACACACAGCGGCCCCCCCTCTACATCCCCCACACACAAAACACATAAACACACTGCAGACACACACACAACACTCTGCACCCCTCCTTCACCCACAAAACACACACTGCAGAGATACACAAATCAACAAAACACTCTGCCACCTCTACATCCACAAAACACACAACAGCAGCCCCCTCCCTACACCCACTGCAGCTCCCTGTAAACCCACACACTGCAGACACACACACACACACACACACACAAAACACTGCACCCCTCCCCAACCCACAAAACACACACTGAAGACACACACCAACAAGACTTTGCTGCCCCCTCTACACCCACATAACACACCAACAGAAGACACACACACTAATAAAACACTCTGCTGGCCCCTTTACACACACACATACACACAAACCTTTCCCCTCACTCTCCTGTGAGGAGCTCTCTGCAGGCAGGGAGGGGGAGGAGTCAGTGCCTGGCTGCAGGCAGGGAGGGGCAGGAGTCAGTGCCTGGCTGCAGGCAGGGAGGGTGAGGAGTCAGTGCCTGGCTGCAGGCAGGGAGGGGGAGGAGTCAGTGCCTGGCTGCAGGCAGGGAGGGGGAGGAGTCAGTGCCTGGCTGCAGGCAGGGAGGGGGAGGAGTCGGTGCCTGCCTGCAGGCAGGGAGGGGGAGGAGTCAGTGCCTGGCTGCAGGCAGGGAGGGGGAGGAGTCAGTGCCTGGCTGCAGGGAGGGAGGGGGAGGAGTCGGTGCCTGGCTGCAGGGAGGGGGAGGAGTAAGGGCTTGGCTGCAGGCAGGGAGGGGGAGGAGTCAGTGAAGGCTGCAGGGAGGGAGGGGGAGGAGTCAGTGCCTGGCTGCAGGCAGGGTGGGGGAGGAGTCAGTGCCTGGCTGCAGGGAGTGGGGGAGCAGTCAGTGCCTGGCTGCAGGCAGGGTGGGGGAGGAGTCAGTGCCTGGCTGCAGGGAGTGGGGAGCAGTCAGTGCCTGGCTGCAGGCAGGGTGGGGGAGGAGTCAGTGCCTGGCTGCAGGGAGTGGGGAGCAGTCAGTGCCTGGCTGCAGGGAGGGAGGGGGAGGAGTCAGTGCCTGGCTGCAGGGAGTGGGGAGGAGTCAGTGCCTGGCTGCAGGCAGGGTGGGGGAGGAGTCAGTGCCTGGCTGCAGGGAGTGGGGAGGAGTCAGTGCCTGGCTGCAGGCAGGGAGGGGGAGGAGTCAGTGCCTGGCTGCAGGCAGGGTGGGGGAGGAGTCAGTGCCTGGCTGCAGGGAGTGGGGAGGAGTCAGTGCCTGTCTGCAGGCAGGGAGGGGGAGGAGTCAGTGCCTGGCTGCAGGCAGGGAGGGGGAGCAGTCAGTGCCTGGCTGCAGGCAGGGTGGGGGAGGAATCAGTGTGTGTGTGTGTGTGTGTGTGTGTGTGTGTATATATTCAGAAGCCTTAGTGCTACATCTATTCGACCAAAGTATTTTTAATCCTGTAACAACGCCATGGTATGCCCTTTATACATGTCCTAACACTATTTGATGCAATAAATATAGTGGTTACACTAAAGGCTATAAACATACACATATGAGGTGTATTATAATAATCTTCTCAAGCCTTTGTCGCCCTACTGCTGGATGAAGCCTCCCCAATGATCTTCCAGGTTCTGCGGTTGGAAGCCTCCCCAATGATCTTCCAGGTACTGCGGTTGGAAGCCTCCCCAATGATCTTCCAGGTACTGCGGTTGGAAGCCTCCCCAATGATCTTCCAGGTACTGCGGTTGGAAGCCTCCCCAATGATCTTCCAGGTACTGCGGTTGGAAGCCTCCCCAATGATCTTCCAGGTACTGCGGTTGGAAGCCTCCCCAATGATCTTCCAGGTACTGCGGTTGGAAGCCTCCCCAATGATCTTCCAGGTACTGCGGTTGGAAGCCTCCCCAATGATCTTCCAGGTACTGCGGTTGGAAGCCTCTCGTCCATGTGGCTTCAACAAATGTTCTGCTTTCATCCTCCCATCTTACTTTTCATCGTCGCCTTGGATTTATAATCTCCCTTGAAATCATCTTTGTCCATCGATGGTCATTTCTTCTTGCACCATGTCCGGCACACTGCCATTTTAATTTCTTCACCCATGTGATGTCACAAACTTTTGTTTGATTTCGAACATTTATTTTTTTCCTGTCTCTCCTGGTAATACCCAGGATGCATCTCTCCATACTAATTTGCATTGTCTGAAGCTTCTGAATTATCTTTGCCTTTAGGGTACAAGTTTCACATCCATGCACGAGCACAAGCAGAAATACACGAGTCGAAAACGTTCCCCTTGAGGCACGTTGGAAGGTTCCCTTGAAATATTGTCTTTCTTCCAAATGTGTTCCGTCCCATCTTCATTGATTTTTATTCAGAAGTTCCCATCCATAGGTACTTGTCGGCTAAGGTATACAGTCTTCAACTTCTTCTAGTTTTATTTCGGTTACTTCGATCTTCGCAGATTTGTTCGTGCTGAGAATTATACAAAGGTCCCCTTTATTACTTACTTCAGCGAGTTCTCCAATTTGTCTTCTGGGCTTGTGGCAAAAATGTCATCAGCAAATCGTAGGGGACTCAATTATTCACTGTAGATTTTGGTTGCTTTTTTCCCTCCCAATTCAATGTCTTGGACAATTCGTCAAGTGTTGCTGTAAAAAGCTTTGGTGACATGGGGGTCTCCCTGACGGATCTTTACCCTGCTTATATCTTCATGTCGCCTAATGTTCATGTGGCATTCCGGCAAATGTTATTTATAATATTAAATGCCTTTTCGGAATCTATAAATCCTATGCTGAGGAGTAGATCGTATTTATTACTTCAGGAAATCACCTGGCTGTTGTCCATTGTGTTGTATCCCGTGCGAAATCCGCTTGTTCTGTAGGCTGGGCAGAGTCCGAGCTCTGTTGCAGCCCTATTAGCGAGTATCTTGTAAGTGATTGGTACTATATACTGATTGGTATGTAGTCCTTGATGCCCTCTTTGTCTCCTTTCTTGTAGATGAGAGCTATGGCATTCTGGAATTTTTCTTTTGTTCAAGCAACACGTAAAGAGTTTTGCAAGGATTTTCTCTACTTCTTTCCCAGCTTTTTTCAAGTTTTCAGTTGTAATTCCATCACCCCCGGGAGCCTTCCCATTCTTCATTGATTTGATTGCCTTTGCCACTTCTTCTGGAAGGACGCATTTATACATAATTGGTCATTTCCTCTGGCTCTTTCTCTGCTGGATTATGTCCAGCGTCATCTGTGGTATCGTACAATTTCACGTAGAAGTTCTAAGCCCGTCTCCAGAACTGCAGTGTCCTTCTTCTTCTTTTTTTTTGAGATCCATCGTCTTGTTTGAGTGCAATCATTTACCTCTTCCGAATCATAAGCTGCTGCTTCGTCTTTTTAGGATTTTGGTATCTTTTATGGTCTTCCTCACCATATCACAGTTACATTCTCTTACATCTTTGTATGTGTGTATATTGATAGATATATCTATCAAGATCTTTCTATACACTCCCCCTTGCAGACACACTTACCATAACACTCTCCTACTGTCCCTATAAGTTCTTCCTACTTCCCACTTCGATGTTGAGCATTAGGGAGCAGGGGCTCCTTTTCCTAATGTTTGTGTTTGAAGCGCTTATTCACTTTATTGCTTCTGTTATGGTGCTATCCAAATAAAGAAGTATATGTAATAAATTCATTTTTGTACTATATTCAAAGTTTACTGTGATTATAGATACGGAGATTTATAGACACACTCTGTCTTACTAAATAGAGAAATGAATCTTTAATGTAATAAATCCATTCTTCATTTCAGGTTGCTCCTGACTTGTGTGTCTCAGGTTGATGTGGCGAGCACGTGGATTGAAAGGGTTAGGAAGAATCCCTCTGTTCGAGACAATGTCTGCTTCATCATGACGAGCTCCACTAACGGTAACTGGTAAATTCCCTCATAGAAACGGTCAGCAGACTCTTGCGCTTATTAAGGATCAATGCTAAGCATTTGAGATTCATTTATTGTGCCGAAGATGGTCAAATGTTAAAACAAGTACAGGTGGTCCTCGCTTTCCAACCAATGCCTTATCTGACGCCGCATAATGCAGTCCGCCGGACGCATTATCCGACGCCGGACCCGCTTACACGACGGTCACCGGCGCCGATTAACATGGGACCCACAATCTGCCGGTCCGTTAACCGACGGCGGTTAGCGGGACGCATTCCGTGGGAAAAGCGAGGACCGCCTGTATTATAGTACTTGGTAATATCGTTTTGAACTAACACTTTCAATGCCAATAAAAAGCAATGCGTTGCAGACCCCCTCTGGCCACACAAGTTCCCGTGTACAAACGTTTTTAGTTTTGGGTACTTATGTGACGATGGATTGGTGGTCAATCAACACCTTTTATAATTATCGAATTTGTTGCGTTTTTAGCGAGTTGAGCTGAAGAATAAAATGCTTTGTTTTAAATCTTTTTGGTGTAGCAGAATATCTTGCAGGTGCACGATTTGTGGAGAACGCCCCTTTAAGCAACAGAAAGTAATTCAGAATACAACTCTGTCAACCGTGACAGATCCAGCATGGGATGTAAACCTTGAAAAGAATAAACCAACCACTCTATTTTGCAAAACCTCAGTCGGGTGTGCCGCTCTTTTTCAGAATTTGGACAAATTAAGATTAGCCAGCTTTTGTAATTGATATTTAATTGAAAGTAGCTCCTCCTATTAATTTTGAGTATTAGAAACCGTGTTTGTAGCTTGCATCTAATCATACAGAATGAGTCAGTGATGCATCGTGTCTGCATTCTCTCTGCAGTGGACCTTCTAGTTAAAGTAGGTGAGCTGGTCGACAAACTCTTTGATCTGGATGAAGATTTGATGATCGAGTGGGTAAAGGCTGGTTCTCAGCCACCGGATGCCACATTGGCTAATGATATTGAAGATGACCAACCTGCGGCTCAGGAGCTCACACTCTGTTTATTGGAAGCGGCCAAACAACTCAGGCGAGTAAAGTATTTGGCCATTGGCCTGTAATTTATTATTTTTTGGAGGGGGGGGGGGGGAGCTGTAGAGCTATTCTGATGGGGATAAAACTGCTCGATACGTCTCATTGCGGAGACAAATGGAGAGATAGGGCACGATAAGCCTTCTTAATACTGTACATGCATACTCTGATCGTATATATCCATCCTTCCATCTATCTAGATAGATATACATATAGATCATCATCTTCAACCCTTGACTGAAGCTCTCCACAATAATCTTCCAGGTACAGCGGTTGCAAGCCTCTCCTCCATTTTTCTTCTGATTGTTGTCTTGGTCTTTTGACATCACTTGGAAGATAGTCGTGTACCATCCTTGTCCAAGAATGGTCATTTTATTATTGTAATGTGCCCGCCCCACTAGCATTTTACTTCCATCCCCTATGTACACAGACTTTTGTTTGCTTCCAGACCCATTCATTCATTTTCCTGTCTCGGGTAATACCCAGCATGCATCTCTCCATCTACGTCTTTGAGTTGTCTGAAGCTTCTGAAGTATCTTTGCATTTCGGGTCCACGTTTCACATCCATATGTGAGCACGGGCAGAATACACGGGTTGTAACCTTTCCTCATGAGACACAGTGGAAGGCTCCCTTGAAAGACTGTATTGTTTCTTTCAAATGCTTTGCATCCCATCTTCATTCTGCTATTGATTTAATTTGCCATGTTCTTTCTCGTTCTATTCCATTTATTTCGCTCTGTGTTGAGTTGCCACGTTGGTTGCACATCACTGTGGAGGTCCATCTGTTACTGCTTCGGCAAGTTCTCTGATTTGTTGCTGCAGGTCTTCTGTATAACGTTGTGTGCAAAACGCAGGTGACAAGTGTTGAGACAAGTACACCATTGATGTGTATTCCTTTTTCAAGTATAATCTGTAATCGGACAAACCTATTACACCAATTTATTTGCCAAAATAGAAACGGTTTGTGTGATTGTGGCTCCCGGAAGTAACTAAATTGAGATGCATTTATATAACCTGTTTTTTAAATCTGCATTTCTGTTGCTGCAGATACAACAATCTTGAAGGTCTTGATGTCTACATGCATATATTCCAACTGATGACGACGGTGGATGAAGGCATTCAAGCTATTGGTAGGATATAGAGGTTGCCTTTCTGTCGGCATGCAGTACACAAATTAAACTTGCAGAACGAGGTGATAATAAGCTCTCGCTCAGCCCATATAGGGTCAGAATGGCAAGTGCGCACGGTGGGGTAACTGGGGAAATCATAGAGCGGCAGGAGAACTGTTGTTGCCTTGTTACTGCACACCGTTCTTGTATGAGGAATAAGGCAGCTCTGTGCTGAAGACACGCTCCCTCTGCGTTCCAAGACCAAAAACATAGTTACCTCTCACTCACCCAATGACCCTATAAAGAACTGGTGCATTTTACTGCAGGAAATCTCTTCTCTCTGACCTAGATTTGCAAAGTTTGAAGACTTTGGTCAATAATCCCAAGCGCCTTGTAACCACAGTTGAAACCAGCAGATGAATGTTGTGTGTGGTTGAATGCTTTCTGTTTATTGGGGCACGGTATGTGCTCTTACGTGCGACGGACGCTTTATGCGGAGTACTGCCGGTGCGATTCATATTCTCTATTGTCCTAGTGCAATCTTCTGACGGCGGGCAGCAGACCTGGGATTTCCTGCTTGACCTCACATGCTGTGACCTGTGCCAGCCCGATGACCCCCCCATGATAGTGCAGGAGCAGAAGACCATACTGTCCTCTGTCCTCTCCGTCATGTCTGTCATGTTTGCGTCCCAGGCCGACCAGGAGTACACCAAGATGGAAAAAAGCAAGTATCCGTGTTCCAGAGTCATCCTGTGACGTGTTTGGTAACCGTGTGATCGCACATGTTTCCCGGAGGAGAAAAGAAATGTCTTGTTATCCTTCGGGTGTAAGATCCATCTCCGCTGGGAGAATGAAATGCACGTTTTATATTTAATAAGGCTGTTTCTCCGCAGAGGGGTTGGGGTACCCCCATAGATTACGGTTCCTATATGTGCGTTTGTACATCCTGCTCAGTATGTCCAACCTGAAAGAGAGTTGGGGGGACATGGCGGGCGGGCCACATCTGTAAATATATCGAGGGTGTTACCAGAACATCATTGAAAGAGCAGTAGAGATATATATGTAATATCTCTCTATCTCGGAAAGCAGGGGGTCTCTGCACCTGAAACCAATGCTGTTCAGCTCCTGAGACCCCCTGGTACAATATGTTATTAAAATAAAAGCCCCGCGATGGCCTGTTAGAGGCGCGCAGGTACAGTGACTGATTCAGTCTCTCTCTCACTGCGCGTCTCTTACAGTAACCGGTAGGATTCACACAGCGCGAGTCCCATTAAAACGGAGGGACCCCCGCTGTGTTATTCCGATGGGCCATTAGTCTCTGGCCGCTGGCATCTCGCGGCTACGGAGAGGATGCGGTGCAGAACTCGCAAGGCAAGCGGAACAGAACCGGCAGTTGCACCTGTATGGAGCACATATTTTACAAATGGCCACTAGAGTGCGCTCTAAGAATAAATTCCCTGTATGGACCCAATAGTGTGTAAAACATTTATTTATATATATATATATATATATTTTTTTTTACTCTTACCTGAACAGAGTGTCCCGCAGAGCTCTTTGCTGACCCCCCACTGTCCGGGGACCCCCTTTTCAAGAGGGCGAGCCTGTTCCCGATACGGATCCAGCTGATAATCCGTAGTGAGCCATATGACCACCTGGGTCAGAACTCTGCCCGGCAGCCAATTGACAAGCCATGAGGAGGGGGATGAGGTCGCGGCTTTCTATTGGTGACCCGGGCGGCCATGTTTTAGTCCGCAGCCATATTTGTAGTTGTTTTGGGAGGGTAAGGAGGGAGTCAGAACCAGCCCAACAAATCTATAGCTATCTCGGGAACTGGGGGGTCCCTGGACTTCGGGGGACAAACGATGAGCTCTGCGGGACCACCCTAGGCAGAATTGCTTCATGAACAGTTACTGTAGGTTAGTTTGCACTGTGATATAAAGCAACTGTGTACAGTACATCCAAACTTCCTACTTCTAAGGCTGCGCTTATAGTGCCGGCGACAGTGACGCAACGTTGCAGCAAAACAAATGCATTGCCGCAGTCTCGTGCACTTATAGTAAGCGCGGAGCGACGGATTGGTCGCGATCGCTGGAAGTCATCTCTATTTGATTTTGCAGCGACCGTCGCCGCCACTATATGTGCAGCCTAAACCTATAACAGCCTGAGCTGTCTGCCATCGGACCATGCTCCCCAGCTCATACAGTATCTCTAGTATGGGAAGAGGCAGAATAACTCTGTATGGATCGAAGACATACAAACCACCACACCAGGCTTCTATGGCCAACCTCGGCTGCACATTGCTGGCTGATCAGTCGCTGTAACTGTAGTCAGTCTTACCTACGTGTCTGTGTTACAATCACTGGTCCTGATGAAGGTGATTGTAACATCGATACGTTGATAAGTCATTAAATAAACAAATGTGATATGTGAAGACTGGTGGGTCACCGCGTTCTCTTCCGGGAAGCAGATTAACACACTATAATCTGGGAATTTGGATGGAAGTTGCTGCATCTTATACGGAGCGTTTCTTCAGCTTCTCGCTCTGGCAACGAGAACCTTTTCTGAGCCTTGAAGGGAAATGTCTCTCTTTGCTGTAGATATCCCACTGTTGGGCAGCATAATCCAAGTCCTGGAACATTTGGAAGCGTGTCACAGGAAGAACCCAGCAAGCGCCAAGCTCCCAAGTGCGCCAGAGAAGAACGCCTCGTCCGGGGCAGAGGACGATTTTCATTTAAACATCTTAAAAGACGTCTGCTGTGAGTTCCTCTCCAACATCCTCCTGGAATTAACAAAGGTAAAGAAGTATGTGGTCAGAGGAATAATGGGAAAGAATGATTTAATCCCCAAAATATTTTGCGATCCCAAGATTTCACTCTCCGAATTCTTGAAATGGGGGAAAATATAAAAAGAAAAGGGTAGTTTTCTGAGCACCGTGTTTTCTTTGGATTACAATGGAGACTGTTGCATGTATATTATGTTCCTCTTGACTAAGTCAGCGGGCACATGCAGGCTCTCGTGGTGGGGTCGCATCCTTGTTGAAGCCGCAAACAGCCCGAAAAGGCTCTGAGTTTAACGTGTATCATGTTCGTTTCTCGCTCCCGGAGCTTGACCTGCTGATTATTTTTTATTAAATGTTTTTCCAATGTTAAATAAAATAATAAAACCGTATGCTCTTCCTAACCTCTAGTTTCTGGGGTACACATGGTCAGCTTTACACTGTAACGGGCTCTGGGGAAAGTTTTCCTTTTATCAGTATTTTTATCTACCGGAAGCTAAATATTTCAAAACGCCTATATATTCTAAACCAGCGGCGGCCAACTCCAGTCCTGAAGGGCCACAAGCAGGCCAGTTATTAGGGATATCCCTGCTTCAGCACAGGTGACTCGGTCGTTGATTGAGCCACCTGTACTGAAGCAAGGATGTCTTTAAAACCTGACCTGTTGGTGGCCCTTGAGGACTGGAGTTGGCCGCCCCGGTCCTAAACGAAGCATCAGCAACAGGCAAGAAGAGATCTTAGAATTAAGAAATGCAAACATGGCACGGGCAGCGGAGTTTAAATCCCAGTGATCTTATTGGTTTTCGGGTTCCTTTAATCGCAGCCTATTTTGTATCTGTTCCTTATTTCCAGGAGAACATATTAGATGGACTTAAACAAGGACATGTCGCTGAGCGGAAATGTGTGTGTGCCCTGCGGAACCTGCTGCCTTTGTATGCCACGGCTGTGAGTATTTCACACTCAGGAAAATGTTTGGAACGCTGACATCGCTGCACAGTGCCGGGCTACCCTCTGCCAGTGCTATTATCTATATCTACATCCCCATGCATACACCCTTCACCCCCCGCCTCCCACCCCACACACACACACCCTACACCCCACACGCACACCCCACACACACCATCCACACATAAGTGAAGAGTAGATCCATTTATATTTTCTTGTAGGTGAAAAGTTTCATTGCTGTTCTGAGTGAAGCTGACCAGACCCTCGCAGACCTTTTACAGAAAGAGGTTTCCAGCTTGAGAAACCAGACCTGAGAAGCGGCAGCAGCCTCCGTTCTGTTCTGCACGTACAGACACCTGAGAAGCGGCAGCAGCCTCCGTTCTGTTCTGCACGTACAGACACCTGAGAAGCGGCAGCAGCCTCCGTTCTGTTCTGCACGTGCAGACACCTGAGAAGCGGCAGCAGCCTCCGTTCTGTTCTGCACGTACAGACACCTGAGAAGCGGCAGCAGCCTCCGTTCTGTTCTGCACGTACAGACACCTGAGAAGCGGCAGCAGCCTCCGTTCTGTTCTGCACGTGCAGACACCTGAGAAGCGGCAGCAGCCTCCGTTCTGTTCTGCACGTACAGACACCTGAGAAGCGGCAGCAGCCTCCGTTCTGTTCTGCACGTACAGATACCTGAGAAGCGGCAGCAGCCTCCGTTCTGTTCTGCACGTACAGACACCTGAGAAGCGGCAGCAGCCTCCGTTCTGTTCTGCACGTACAGACACCTGAGAAGCGGCAGCAGCCTCCGTTCTGTTCTGCACGTGCAGACACCTGAGAAGCGGCAGCAGCCTCCGTTCTGTTCTGCACGTACAGACACCTGAGAAGCGGCAGCAGCCTCCGTTCTGTTCTGCACGTACAGACACCTGAGAAGCGGCAGCAGCCTCCGTTCTGTTCTGCACGTACAGACACCTGAGAAGCGGCAGCAGCCTCCGTTCTGTTCTGCACGTACAGATACCTGAGAAGCGGCAGCAGCCTCCGTTCTGTTCTTCACGTGCAGACACCTGAGAAGCGGCAGCAGCCTCCATTCTGTTCTGCACGTGCAGACACCCGAAAAGCGGCAACAGCCTCCGTTCTGTTCTGCACGTACAGACACCTGAGAAGCGGCAGCAGCCTCCGTTCTGTTCTGCACGTACAGACACCTGATAAGCGGCAGCAGCCTCCATTCTGTTCTGCACGTACAGACACCTGAGAAGCGGCAGCAGTCTCTGTTCTGTTCTGCACGTACAGACACCTGAGAAGCGGCAGCAGCCTCCGTTCTGTTCTGCACGTACAGACACCTGATAAGCGGCAGCAGCCTCCATTCTGTTCTGCACGTACAGACACCTGAGAAGCGGCAGCAGTCTCTGTTCTGTTCTGCACGTACAGACTTTCCTGTTCCGCTCATCACTTAACTCTTCTTATTAAAGGTGCAGTCCCACTTTACCTATCTTTGGGGGAGTGAAAGCCTTCCGACCTACCTATATTTTCTTCTTTTTTTTTGTGTGTGTAATGTTCAAATTTAGATCAGAAAGCTCCGTGATAAATATCACAATATACAGAACAATATGGCATTGTGCCCAACTGCTGTTTAGGAGTTCCTCAGTGATCAGGCCGGCGTTACTAAGTAATAGTTGTGAAATTGCGAGGGCACTCATGTTTAAGAGTCCCAATAGGCATTAACCCAAAATACAGATGTGTCCCGCTGCAGGGTTCTTTTTGAGGAGTACCCTGCACCAGCATTGTCATTGAATCAAATGGAAGCTCTGCTATTCTGAGTTCTTTTACTGGGGTGTGCTGTTATCACTAGGAATGCCCATAACGATGGCTATAGTAAACTGTGGGTGGATTTCACAAAAAAAGTATGTGATGGTGATTAAAAAAAAAAAAACACACAAAAAACCCAATAGATGCAATTTCATTAAAAATAAATAAATCAACATTTCAGCTGAGTGGGATTGCAGCTTTGTTTAAAAATAAATTAATATAGGGGTGGCATCTGGTGAGACATGCCGAGAAAACCGTTTGTAGTATACAGCATGTTTTGTTACCTTTTTGTATATGTTGCCTTCTTTAGTAACAAAAATATAAATATTCTTTTGTATTTTTCCCTTGCTGTCTGTGTCCTTTATTTAAACACGTCACGTTGTGCAGACCAGATCCGTCATTAAGCTTTTATGATCTCTTACTTGTCTGAGAGTCTTTACAAAAACATTGCACAACTGCACGATCTCCCCAAGTAAATGTGGATATAACCTGCAGGGAGGCTGGAGGCCCTTCTCCCTCCACTCACAGGTAGTGTTAGGACCTGCATACTGGTCACGCCGTGACGTGGCTGCATGCTGGTCATGCCGGGACGTGGCTGCATACTGGTCATGCCGGGACGTGGCTGCATACTGGTCATGCCGGGACGTGGCTGCATACTGGTCATGCCGGGACGTGGCTGCATACTGGTCATGCCGTGACGTGGCTGCACACTTGTCATGCCGTGACGTGGCTGCATACTGGTTATGCCGGGACGTGGCTGCATACTGGTCATGCCGTGACGTGGCTGCATACTGGTCATGCCGTGACGTGGCTGCACACTTGTCATGCCGGGACGTGGCTGCATACTGGTTATGCCGGGACGTGGCTGCATACTGGTCATGCCGTGACGTGGCTGCATACTGGTTATGCCGGGACGTGGCTGCATACTGGTCATGCCGTGACGTGGCTGCATACTGGTCATGCCGGGACGTGGCTGCATACTGGTCATGCCGGGACGTGGCTGCATGCTGGTCATGCCGTGACGTGGCTGCATACTGGTCACGCCGTGACGTGGCTGCATACTGGTCATGCCGGGACGTGGCTGCATACTGGTCATGCCGGGACGTGGCTGCATACTGGTCATGCCGTGACGTGGCTGCATACTGGTCATGCCGTGACGTGGCTGCACACTTGTCATGCCGTGACGTGGCTGCATACTGGTTATGCCGGGACGTGGCTGCATACTGGTCATGCCGGGACGTGGCTGCATGCTGGTCATGCCGTGACGTGGCTGCATACTGGTCACGCCGTGACGTGGCTGCATACTGGTCATGCCGTGACGTGGCTGCATACTGGTCATGCCGGGACGTGGCTGCATACTGGTCATGCCATGACGTGGCTGCATACTGGTTATGCCGGGACGTGGCTGCATACTGGTCATGCCGTGACGTGGCTGCATACTGGTCATGCCGGGACGTGGCTGCAGGCTTGTAACGCTTTGGCCAAAGGGTTTAACTAAATGACCCTTACTCATGAAAATACTAATATTAAAGTATGTAACTATGCATTGTGTCACATTGGATGTAGCATTGGGTATTTTTGACTTTTGTTGTATACATTTGGCCATGCTCAGTAGCACTCCTTTTGAAATATATCTATATCTTTATCTCCTGGCTGTGCTCAAAGCTGCAGCAAGCTTCAGCCTATAGGGAACTATGTAATGGTTTTGAAGCAAAAGGTAGCAGTGTGTGCTCATTTGCATGTCATTTCCCAGAATCCCTTGCTGCAGTGGAAGCGCTGTATGCTGGGGTGACAATGGGGAAAGACAGGGTTGCAGACCTGCCTAAGACATGCAAATGAGCATACAGTAATATTTCCATTTGCTATATGCTTTGCTGTGGAGGGTTTTTGTCACTTTTTGTACCCACCATAACTTAAGTGTGTGTGTATATGTGTATTGTATTGTATATGTGTATTGTATGTCTTTATTTATATAGCGCCAAAAGTGGAGGGAGGGCATAGTAAGATGCAGGAGGAGAGACTTCACAGGTAATGGAGGAAAAAAATGAGCAAATAATCACAGATGTAAAAAGAGAATGTCTCACAGTGGCAAAGTTGTAATGCAGAGTCCAGATCTTCCTCCAATCTTCACCTCCAAATTCAACTCTAAAATTAACTCTTGTAGACACTTTTGATGTACACTTATGATGTGACGCTTTTGATGTTACACAGCTATATATATATATATATATATATATATATATATATATATATATATATATAGTGGTTGACAAATCACCAAAAAATCTACTCGCCACACAAAAAAAAATCTACTCGCCACCTAGTACCAAACGTGTGCTGCTTGGGCCAATATTTACTCGCCCGGGGGTTAAATCCACTCGCCCGGGGCGAGCAAATGTATAGGTTTGTCGAACACTGTATATATGTGTGTGTGCGCGCACACGTATGTACACACACACATATGTATGTACACACACATGTATGTACACACACACACACGCACACACACACGTATGCACACACACACACACGTGTGAAAAAGAAAGTACACCCTCTTTGAATTCTATGGTTTTACATATCAGGACATTATAACAATCTGTTCGTTAGCAGGTCAAAGGTTGCAGACCCCTGTCCGTGTATGAGTGTGTGTGTGTGTGTGTGTGTGTTATTTTTTGTTTTCATTTTGCATGGGAGAAGCAGCAGAATAAATGTCTACATTCCCTAGGAACAACCAGGTGCTAGGGGAGTTGGTGCCCGTGTTGGAGACTTTCTCTGGGACATATACAGTAGTGCAGGAGTGGCCAACTGCAGTCCTGAAGGGCCACCAACAGGTCAGGTGTTCATGATATTCCCTGCTTCAGCACAGGTGGCTCAGTCATTATGACTGAGGCCCTGATAGAGCCACCTGTGCTGAAGCAGGGCATGTCCGGTTAACCTGATCTGTTGGTGGTTCTTGAGGACTGCAGTTGGCCACCCATGCAGTAGATGTCGAGCAGCAGACACCCTCCATGTAGACTGGAGACCTCACACGAGTTGTTCCAGCTGCATGGACCATGCTTCTTGTGCCAAAAGGATTCTGTTTGTCCCTTGATGATGATAATTCTTCAGTGCTTCCTTTGTTTTTCTTTATATCCTCCTCATCTGGTGGTTGTTTGTGTTTCTGGAGAAAGGGGTTTACAGAACATAAAACATTACCTAAAATTAAAGTCTTACCAGTGATCTGGCCTCCCCACCGCTTTCTCTCTGCTGGTCAATCCCCTTATACTTGGGCCCTTGATAGTCACCCTTCTCTAATGAACTTCGAACCTTAGAGATGGATCCTGTCCAGAAGGATTGAGACATCCTTGGTACAGAAGGGAAGTTAGAATTACAGTTTTTGGCTCTCAACCTATAAGTCTGCTGATGTTTTCCAGGTCGGAAAAAAACCCGATGATCATGTAAAACTGCAACCCATGAACCCATGAATCTGACTTGTGCACTGACCTGAATGAATCTATTATGATGTCTGGATAGATGAACCATTGGTTCCTGCCAAGTAGACGATTGTACCACAACACCTGTCAGGTGTACATAATAATGGAAACATTCCTAAATTAATATGCAGCAGTCTGACAACAAGGAAGCACAGCGTTATCCCTAACGGTGCGTCCAAATTATCGTATATTTGTGTTTTAATAAAGCACCGACTCGTACAACATTTTCTATAACATTGTAATAATTATTTAATATATTAATGTATAGCATGGAAAAACAGAGGATGATTAAGGACCTTATGTTGGTGAACTTGTAAATATACTATATATGTCGGTGAATGAACAATATTTTTATGCTATACATGCCTACTCTGCATGCATTCATGCATTTTTGCTTGCATGGATTTACAGGCCCATATTTATTGAGCAATGCTATTTCATGAGACCAGACGACGCCCGTAGTTTGAATAGGCTGCAACGGTGTCTTACGGAATATCCCCAATTAGTAAATGAGTCTTAGTCCCCAAAATTGGTTTTGCAGACACTGGCTAGTGTAAGTACGGGTCTTCGTAAGCCCGTGAAATGTTACAATTGGCTTTGGTAGAACTGATCCACTGCAAGGTTTTGATAAACTATGAAAATCCATGAGATGGATGTTCTCTAGGGGGTTACAACTTTAGGTATTCCTAAAAAAGGTCTGAGTTTACTTCTCTCCATCAAAAGGGAGCTGATCATTTCAGAACATTGATAGGACTGTGATTGGAAACTGGAGAAAGGAATGAGCGCAAATGCCTACTTGGGTATAACGAAGGCCAATGCATTAATTATTACATTGCTTGTGGGTGAGGCTAAATTGAGTGTCATTTATTACTGAAGAAGATGGGAGCTAAATTTAGCTTCTAGATTTGCCAATTTCAGTGCTGTGTTCAGAATTTGACTTCCATAACTTCATTAACAAACCATATTTAAATTAACCGCGACTACCTAGATGATTTGAGTCCTTCCAGCTGGCAGAGTAGTTTGGATCAGCTTGGATTAGGAACCCTAGGCATGTTGCCCACTCGCTTGATAATTTTAATTATTAAAGAGCTTGGTCAAGCCCAATCCTCTTTGCACCCCATGCTGCTACGAATCCTCTGTCCTAGATGAGTGGTGTGACAAAAACTTAAGTTACAAGTACTGTATGCAACCTTAAGGGATTTGGGTTAATGGGTATTTTCAGCCAGTGTTGACGTACAAACCTTCAATAATGATTTTTCAGTGTCATTTAATTATTGCATTAAAGATGCTTCATTTATACAAGACTTTCTTACAATCTTAATGTTTCATAGTTCATAAAAATCCAATTATATTCGTACTACTACTTGGATTTGATCATGCTGCTTGGAAGGTGAAATTACGGATTGCTGTTAACCCCTTTGTTGTCAAAGTGACTGTGTTGGAGGGGTTAATGATTAGTCTTAGTTGTGTATGCATTTATTAGTAGGGCTAAGCTACAATGTATTCAGTTCCTGAATGGTAAGTATTTAATTTTAACTATATGCATTTTTTTTTATTTTTCACTTAAAACGTATTCCGCAAGCTTATTATGACTATTTCACACACCACATTAAGATTTCAGTTGTGATACTTTGCATGTTGTGGAAAATGCAAATAAGGATGTGCTGTGTTGCAGTGCTTAATATAATACTGTTGGATGTGTCATACAGAAGTATGCTAGTCGAGTTTCTTACTTAGACTGAGGTTTACGCCAATTTAAACGAACGCTTACGCCACCTTAGACTTGGAACAAGTAGAAGGAAAAAAAGAAGTACCACTAACCTAATAATATTCAATTAATAAATAAATACAATGTAGTTTTCATACAAAATAAGTGTAAATTGAAGAAGGTATAGAGTCCAAAATGGTACAGTATACTTAAGTCCAGGAGAGATTTCCACGTCCCTCCAACATGTGAGCACGAAAGAAAGATGTCCTCCGGCGAGACGACGCGGGTACCGTTAAGTATAAATTGGATAAATACAGACGGGGACACCAACTTATTAATAAAGGTTGTTAGCCTCGTTAAACTTTTACACTTACAGATTAATGTAGTTTGTTATCTATACGTTCATTCCCACTTGGAGTTTCAGAGGTTAATCAGATAGATGAGGCTAGATCTCAGCTTATTCAGGATATTGATTTTATATAAACATAAGAGAAAAACAAATCATGGCACAGTAAATGTATTACACAAGCCTGGGTTAGAACAATATTGCACTTGATAAAGTTTGTGGATCGCTTCCCAGCCTGTGCCGATGGACTCCTCGCTCTTTGGTAATGGCGCACAATTCAGGTCCTGCTCACAATTCAGGTCCTGCGCACGGAATCCAGGCGATCTTTTCTCCCTTTACTACTACACGTCTGCTGTGCCCGTCTCCTCCGATTCCCATGCAGGGGGGAGGCACGCCGCCTCTCCTCCCTTCCTGTACCTTGCGCACGGACAGGAAGTAGCCAGGAGGAGATCTTTCACCAGCAGTGTCTTCCGGCTCGCGCTCGCGTCTGCACGCGACGTGTCTCCCCCTGCATAGAAATCTGAGGAGACGGACTTAAGTTTACCATTGGTGCAAGACAAGTGCACAATTGGTAAATCCAATCTTATATATATATATATATATACTAGCTGAGAGACCCGGCGTTGCCCGGGATGTGAACCGTGCTCACACTGACACACACTGCTCATTGTTCACACTGCACACACACACTGCACACTGCACACTGCACACACACTGCTCATTGGTCGCACTGACGCACACACAGCTCACAGTGACGCACACTGCACACACACACTGGTCACACTGCACACATACACAGCTCATTGCTCACACTGCACACACTGACACACACTGCATACTGCACACACACTGCTCATTGGTCACACTGCACACAGTGCACACACACTGCTCATTGCTCACTGCACACACTGACACACTGCTCATTGCTCACACTGCACAGTGCACCACACACACACACACACACACACACACACACACTTACAGACAATCACAGACAGTTACACACACTCACACACAGTCACACACACACACTTTCACAGTTTCAAACAGTCATAGACACTTACACAGACTTACACACACTCACACACTCTCACACAGTGTGTGTAAGTGTTTCACAGTCACACACAGTCACAGACACTTACACACACTTACACACAGTCACAGACACTCACACAGTCTCACACAATTACACACACCAGCACCAACACCCGCTTCCCCCCCCCCCCTCCTCCTGCGCAGGTAGCGGGGACAACGGTGGGGAGAAGGTGAAGCGGGGACCGGAGGGGCATCCCCCCTTACGTCCCGCGGCCTAGGGGGGAGCCGGGACCGGAGGGGCACCCCCCCTCCCATCTCACGTCCCACGGCCTGTCACACGGTGACAGGGGGGAGCCAGGAGCGGAGGGGCATCCCCCCTCACGTCCCGCGGCGACAGGGGGGAGCCGGGAGCGGAGGGGCATCCCATCTCACGTCCCGCGGCCTGTCACGCGGTGACGGGGGAGCCGGGAGCGGAGGGGCAAGAGCAGCACGTACAGTAGCATGTGGAGGGGGGGGGAGCTCACCCGTCCTGCCGCTGCCTCACTCATCCTGCCGCTGCCTCACTCATCCTGCCGCTGCCTCACTCATCCTGCCGCTGCCTCACTCATCCGGCTGCTGCCTCACTCATCCGGCTGCTGCCTCACTCATCCGGCCGCTGCCTCACTCATCCGGCCGCTCCCACGTGGATGTGAGGCGGGAGGCTGCGTGTTGTGGCCGCTCCCCCGCGTGTGTCCCGGGCGCTCACTCCGCTCCCCCGCTGACTGTAGCGGCGCCGGGGTGTGAGCTTGGGGGTGTGGGGGGGGGTGTGAGGTGTGTGTGAGCTTGGGGGGGTGGGAATGTGTGTGTGTGTACACGGGACTCCGGGTTAGTTCGGGCACAGGGAGGGTGGGGGGGGTGTGGAAGTTGAGGTGCGGTCCAGCTGACGGGGGAGAGTGAGGGGCACCGGGAGGGGATTGTGTGTGTGTGTCCCCGTCCGTGTCCGTGTCCGTGTGTGTGTGTGTGTGTGTGTGTGTGTGTGTCCTTTGGCCCGTCACTCTGCCTCAGGCCAATGAGAGGTGTGTGGGGGCGGGCCAAAGGACCAATGAGATTTCCCCTAGGGACACCGGACATCCAGGCAGGCAGGCAAACATACAGTGCTTTCACTAATATAGTATAAGAGATATATATATATATATATATATATATATATATACACACATACATACACAGTGGTTGACAAATCACCAAAAAATCTACTCGCCACCTAGTACCAAACGTGTGCTGCTTCGAACACTATGTATATATATATATATATGTATATATATATATATATGTATGTATATATGTATATATATATGGGCCAGGTAACTCTACCTAATGATACTATCCAAATCACAGCCTAGTGTAAACAGAGCAAAAACTGAAGCAATGGAATTTGGTATATGGACACACAGGAGAAAGATAAAAAATACTTCTGTCCCAGTTTTGCTCCAAAATGACATTGGTAGGTCTCCTTGTAACTTTTATCAAAGAAGACAAAACAGTGGGACGCCAGACTCATGCAGCCGCTTGGCACAATGGCTCCCAACCTGTGAAATGATTATTACTGAAAGTACTCGCTATCAATGGTTGAAGTATGGAGTGCAGGGTACCATTACTTTTATGTTTACTAGTCTACATTTCTAGTTTATATTTCAGGAAGATGCTTTTTGTAAATCGTTCTGAAGTGAGATCCGAAGATTACTGCCCCACTGTGGAAAAAGGGTGGAATTCCTTTCTTTCGGGCACAGTACAATTGATACTGTTAAAGCCACTTCACCCACTGCTCATTGTCCTCTAGAGCAGTGATTCCAAACTCCAGTCTGCAAGTGCCGCTCACAGTGCAGGTTTCAGGCTCTCCTCTCATTAGCACATGTGGCTCAATCACTCTGACTGCGCAAGCCGGGGTAACATTAACACCTGCACTGTTAGGGCTCCCTGGGGACCAGAGTTTGGAACCTCTTCTCTAAAGCGAGGCATTCCTGTCTTCCCAGCCTCCAGTTGCTGTGACTGGTCACAGCCTTCTCTGAAAAGAACTTGCTTTGAATATTCAGTGTAAGATGCATCTGCCCTTACTTACCATAAAAAAATTATCTTTTTTTATTTTTGTTTTAATATATGCAGCCTTCGATTACTGCTATTGAAAACTACCTAAGCTGCAGATCGATGTGTTTCTCCTGTGATAAATAGTCAAAATCCTGTTTCCCAGGGTTCACTAAATGGGCAGTATAAAAAGTTAATTTTACTAAAGAATAATAAGTTCTGCGTACATCAGAGTATATAAAATCAGGCAATGGATAAGTGGGGTTACCTGAAGAAGTAACTGTGTGTTACGAAATGCGTTGGACTGTGTTTCAGCTAATTTTTAATCCATTTATTATACATTGCATCTTTGATTCATCCCTCCCTGTCCCCTGTGACAGTTGTCCCCGTTTTCCACACTCTGTGCCTCCCTGTGTGCTGTGCGGCGCCGTGCGCCATTGCGGACTCTGCTCTGGGCTCGGCACTGGTAGTGAAGCCTGTGACGTCATCAGCGGGCGTCCCACGTGGCGCAGCGGCGTGCTGTCAGCGTTAGGCAGCGGAGACGCTAACGGAGACTGCTGTACTCGGTCTTGGGACTCGTGTGTGGAAATCCACACTGTGGACTGACCATTTCACTGTCCAGAGACGGAGTGTGTGCACTCCACGGATCCAGAGGGCCCTCCTGCCTGGTCTGATGATCGCTGGTCTGCTGTTCCTCCCTCTACATTGGGTGAAGTGTGACGACTCCAGCTGTCCTCCTGTGTGGTAACCCCACTTATCCATTGCCTGATTTTATATACTCTAATGTACGCAGAACTTATTATTCTTTAGTAAAATTAACTTTTTATACTGTACTTCACTATGTGCGTTGTGCGCCTTGTTCTTTTTTCGTTTCTCCAGTTCTAGGGGTGTCGAGCCACCCCCCCAAGAAAGGCTGCAGACGCACTACTAGTGCACTTATAAGGTCAACAATATTGTTTATTGCACATTGTATTCACGATTGTGTGTTATACCACATATTAGCTGCGCACTTTTTCTTTTTTCTTTCACTATATGGCCGCCTTTCAGGTTCAATCCATCATTCAGTCAGTATAGCTCAGCAGCGACAATGTACCCTGATATTACTAGGGTAACATCTAGTGTACCCGCTTGCAGCTCAAACTGCAGGGAATATTGGCAACAAATAATCACAAACATGAAAGTGTTACAGAGATCTTGCACTGCTGGGGAGGTGGGCTAAAGCCTGCTATAGCAATCAAAAGATGATCAGTGTATTAAAACTAATTAGAAATGGCATGAAAAGTAGAATTTAAAAAAAAGTTTTATCTAATAATACAGAACTGATTTATTTATTAAAAAAAATCATGTAGGATATTGCTTGGATTGCTCCTTTAAATAAAGATGCAGCACACTTGTATGACTTCAATGGTGGTAAAGGCCAATGCATTACTAGTACATCATAACAAACACATTTTTTAATAATCCAAGAACTCAATTCCCTTGCTTCCCAGCCATAGGAGATAACAACATAATAACCTACTGCAGTTATTAACCCAAACTCTGCCACCCAGCCAAGAGTATATCATTAAACCATATCAAATTAACTGCAGCTAACTAGACTCAAATGAGTCCTTCCACCTGATGATAAAAAAATAAACCTCTGTAACCCTTATTCCCCCCCCCCCCCTAGACTCATCTGACATATCTAGGGTGTGTGAGGGCGGATTACATGTACTTAGTGGTGCGTACCTGCGTGGAACAGGAGGGCCTGAGTCTCCCGCGGTGGTGTGGGGGATCACAGGACCAGGCTTCTGGGGTAGTAGCCTCCATGCTTTCAGTGGTGGTGCAGCGCCTCCATCCTCTATACCTTCCCAGGGTATGGGGTAGGACCCGTTTAGAAGAGTGAACCCTGGTCCCAGGGTGGATGCTGCAGAATCACACAACAGTCTTTGATAAAAAGGTAATGTCTCTCTTTATTGGTCCGAGCCGCGCCCGGCAGTAGTGGCGACAAGCAGCCACAACAACAACAGCAATGTCCCCAATTCACACGACCCTCCGCAATACCCCACTGCCCACCTCAGAGGGTATCCTCTGGGTGGGGGATGGATTCACCCCATCATCGGGGTGAGGGGCATTGGTCCACCTGAACTCAGCTTGCTTCTCCAAATGTCATAGGACAGAGTCCTCTCTCTTGCTGCTCCCAGGACGGAGCTAGGTATACTCCTCTCACTCCCAGGACAGTCTCCAGCATAGACTAGAATAGGACTAACTGTCACTTACAGGAATGGGCTGCTAAATAGGCTTAGCCCCACCTCATCATGACGTCAGCAGTACCTCCCCTCTGTCTCATGCCTGCAGCAGAGTCAGGGGCCTGCATCTATCACTTAGGGCAGGGCTTGAAGCGGGGAAAACCCATGATCACTACTGGTGCCTGCCCTTAACAGGACTTACCACAGTAGGAGGAAGATATGTATAGCATGTGCTGTTTACAGGGGACTACACCTCTTTCACTTCCCTCCTGCAAACCTACATTGAATATAGTATCATACATCTATACTAATGTCCGATAAGTGAATCAGGTCAAATATCCCTATATAAGCCTTTACCACCTTTCTCTAAATTGACATGCCTACCTGCAAAGCTGCCTAAAGATGTGAAACCATGACATTTCTGCGTTCACTTTTCATAAGCCTCTTTCCGAAGGCTTTAATTGTTTGCAGTGTAACCATTTTAATACTTCTGACCACTTAACCCGTGTATTTTGAAACGCCAAAATAATTTGTGCTGAATTCCTTTTGATGAGATGTATCAATTCCATGGTCTGATCTCCCTGAGGTCATTACCTCCTGCATGGA
Organism: Ascaphus truei; assembly: GCF_040206685.1. Classification (NCBI taxonomy): domain Eukaryota; kingdom Metazoa; phylum Chordata; class Amphibia; order Anura; family Ascaphidae; genus Ascaphus; species Ascaphus truei. The sequence continues at coordinate 88,410 of NW_027457131.1, read as the reverse complement.
ACACCAAACCCCCCTGGGTCCTTAAAGTTGTGTTTTCTTGCTACTGTACCAGCCATTGTAATGCCCCCCCCCTCCCCTCCTCCTCCCTCCCCCCCCTCCTCCTCCTCCCTCCCCCCCTCCTCCTCCCTCCCCCCCTCCTCCTCCCTCCCCCCTCCTCCTCCCTCCCCCCCTCCTCCTCCTCCCTCCCCCCTCCTCCTCCCTCCCCCCTCCTCCTCCCCCCCTCCTCCTCCCTCCCCCCTCCCCTCCCCCCGTGTTTCATGTCATATGAGTTACCTCCTGAAGAAGTGTCATATGACGCGAAACGCGTAGAGGACGTCATCACGCAGCGGAGAGCGGCCGTGACGATGGGAGCTCGAGAGACTGCGGTGTTTTTTCCCTTTGCATGGAGTGCGGTCCCTGTTTGAAATCAATGTAAGCTGTGGTAATATCCAGCCTTATCCCAGGACTTTTCAACATCACTACACCTAGGGGCTTTGATTCAGGGTATCCCCGCTAGTGCTCTGCAATTGTGGAAGTGCGGGTTCATGTGAACCCTTATTTTATGTAACGATCTTGATATTAACCATCATTTTATGGACATGCCAGCAGGGTGAGAGAAATGATGCAAAGTCCAGTATGAAATGGTGCGCAAACTGCGTGGACTCAAGAAAACATTGTCATGTAGTGACCGGATTGCCTTAGGTTATCCAAAATGTTAGGTTCATTTAGGATATGCTATGGAGGAATAAAAGCCTAGTAAAGTCCAAGGGATACCCACATCTTGCAGTGCAAAGAACAACCTCCCTTGGGCAATATCACACACAAAGATTTAGAGGGGCAACTCATATAAAAGCTAATGCCTGGTACCTGTTGTACACCCTTTCTGTGGTCCGGCAAATCCAAGGTGTGAGCACCCGCTGTATGTGAAGCTAATAGCATCCAGGTAAGAAACGGGGCGCTGCCAAAGCAGCAGGAAAAAATCAGCATGATCAGGGGGGTAACTTCCATAAACGATGAATTTATTGACTCGCATGGATAACTACAGCTGAAAACGCACCTACTTTTAACCTGTATTTATACATGTGAGCCAATAAAGTCATTTTTTTTATGGAAGTTACTCCCTGGTCAAGCTTATTTTTTCCTGCTGCTTCGGTTGTGCTGCGTTTTTCACCTGGTGATGATATGAGATAAATGATGCATCACGCGTAAGGATTTCGGTTTTGTACGTTTGGTTAAAACCGATCAACACCGGAAATGAAGCCTCCTTTCCTGTTAAATTCCACCTCTCGTGGAAGCCCCTCGACAGGAAGGAGACACGGGCGTCACGGGGCGTATGGAAACAAAAATAAAACGCACCGATTAAACACCAAATTCAAATGTCAATTTATTTTCATTGTTAAAACAGATTTTTGTTATGTAGCCAGGTGTGCCCCTGTGTTCCCCTTGCCTGCGGTCCGGAATACTGTGGCGCTGAGCGGGCTGTGCGCACTCCCGTGAGTGCAGGTGCATTGCGGGCAGTTGCAGGGGCGACCGGGTTGCCGGGGGGACGTCGGGAAGGGCGCCGTCATACTAGGACGTGTTGCGCACGCGCAGGACGTGTTGCGTATGCGCAGAGTGGACCGGAGGTGTGGCGGCCATCCCAGGGCTTTGCGCAGGAGCTTAGGCAGAGCGGCAGCCATTAAGGGAAATGGCTCTGAGGGGAACTACAATCCACAGAAGGCACCGGGGCTGCATAGGTCACTTGCGGCCAGCAGCCAATAGGGCGCTCGGATTGCCCTACAGGCAAAAAGATCCATTTCGCGCGTTTCAACCACGCTAGTTAGTTGGAGCCAGGACGGAGAAGGGGAAGGTACGGTCTGTGTGTCAGTGGCACTCGGATTAAGCCCTTTAGGTCCCAGATAGGCCCCACTCAAGTGAGCTTGTGGTTGCTTCAGGGAAGGCCCTAGATAGGGACGCTTCCCCATTAACTGAGTAGTGTCAGGGACACAGAGGAAGACGCCGCGCGATGATTGCTCCTGTGGTCTGAGACCAGACCACCACAGTGTTATCAGAGACATAAAGGTGAGACCCTCCTACGTTCACCTTGAGTTCACCCAACGCAAAGGCGAATCGCCATTGTGGACGATGACATCGCTGGATCAGCGGATCCTCATCGTTAAGTTGGCCGCACCGAGTACTGGAGTACTTGGCAGGTATCTCAACACAGTGCACCAACAATTCACGAGGTAGCGCTACAACCTACACATTTGGGTGGGCCCGGACATTGGGGAAAAGGACATCAGGGTATTGGGGCCGAGCACCTAATGTACTTTGGGGGACACTCATAGGTGGTACTGAATTGGGGTTGTTATTTTGTGTGGTACAGGTACTGTTGATCGTGCATAGCAAAGGTTATTATATATACAGAAGTGTGTATTCCTGGTATTGTTCCTGGGAGGGGCTTATCCTGCTGCGTCGGGATCCCTTTCAGTTGGAGGCGCTGCACTGAGGTGGACATCTGATCACCCCAGGCTCCCAGTGGCGGAGGCTCCAGCCTCCGGTGAGCCAACGGGTAACGGCAGCACCACTAGTCTCTTTAGTAAGGGAGAAAGTGGGCTACCTTTACAAGGATGGAAACACGAGAAAACAAAGAAAAAAGAAACACTGAAAAATAAACCTCGGAAACTGGAGTCCCTAATCATGCACTGAGCCCCCGGCTCCTTTTTTTTGGTTCAATGCCCAACAAAGCTGCCCTAAAATCCGAAAAAGGGGGATGTTGGAAATGGACCCTTAATTCTACCCATTGTTGACGCATTATTATTTTTTTCCGTTAACATCACTAGGTTTAATAGCCGATTTTTATTATTCACCCACACCTACTGAAATCCTTGCACTGATGGTATCCAAGGTCTTTCATTAACCCTTTGGACGCCCCAGGAAGTATCCGGCACGTCACGGGGGACTGGTACTCCGGTGGCCCCAGGATATAGTGACTACGTCAGGCCCAGGGAGGGTGTTCCCATGGAGCGCAGGACATGATCTAACCAGTAAGGGAACAGAGGCCTCCGTTTCCTCCAAAATGGCCACCGCTGTCACTTGACCACACTCGAAGGGTTAAACCCATCAAACCGTAACGTGGACCATATTCTTTTAGGATTGTTGTTTCACCCACTACAAGCGATGCCTCATTAAATCTGTGGAGGAATATAACGGTCCCAGGTGTAGGAGTGTTTCAAGTCAGAGGCGCGTTCCGCAAAAACAGTGGCAGAAAGAAACGTTAATGAGATTAGAACTGCTGTGCTATCCAAAGTCCGGGGAAGCACCAAAGCTCTTTTTATCTTACCCCTCAAGCGGCATATGAACTCACTTGCTTAAAATAAGTGACACAATGAACTGTATCGGGCGAGTGTCTCTTAGTTTCCCAAATTATCAAAAAAGCATGTGGTCTGCATGGCTGGACCACGTGAGCTTAATCCCTGTTGTTCAGCGGTCATTAAAAATTTAATTTGAAAGCATTTTTTCCTAATGCATGTTAAAAGATATGTGGAAGATGTTTAATATTCTCATTTATTACACATTTACATATGTTTTAAATACACTATATTAAACTGACCTGTGTTAAAGCTGGCTTTTATTTTAAAATAAATACAAACCCATAAAATACCCCTACTAATACCCCTATCCCTGGACATGTGAGTCAACAGAGTGCTGCTAGCCTGGAGGAAGCAGACCCAGAGGGAAGAGGGGAGGGGAGGGGGGGGGGTGACCCTGTTTACACGGGCAGCTATGGCTCTTTAAAGCTCCTGTGTTCTAAACCAGGGGAGCGCAAACTTTTTAAGCTGCGCCCCCCCTGCCAGGCCTCCCCCGGTTTCACGCCCCCTCGCCTACCTTCCACATGCGTCAAATGACGCTCCGGGGGTCGCGTGATGTCACGTGACCCGCAGCGTCATTTGATACCGGCGACGTCACGTCACATGACCCCGCAGCGTCATTTGACACCGTGTTGCCATGGAGACGCGTCTGAAACAAGGTAAGTTTCCTTGTTGCAGAGGCCTCACGCGAACCCCCGGCATTAAATGCCTGGGGGAAGAGCGCAGGGCCTCTGCAACGGCCCGCCCCCCCCCAATTTGCGCACCGCTGTCTAAACTACAAGACACCAACAATCAGTAAATAGTCACGTGACCTCCATGGCTGATGGCAATACCTCAATAATAAATACCCTAATAAAGAATTACAATATTGACTTCGCATTATTTCTTATTATTGCAATATTACTGCCGTTGGTATTTTGCCCAACACTAATTATATAATCTATGTTATATCTAAAAAGTGACATACTGGAAGTGTTCATTTGCATGTCATTACCCAGAATCCCTGGCGGCAGTGGAAGCATTATATTATTTTATTTATTTATAAAATGTTTTACCAGGAAGTAATACAGTGAGAGTTACCTCTCGTTTTCAAGTATGTCCTGGGCACAGAGTTAAGACAAATAATACATGGTTACAAATACAGTTACATAAATGAGCAGTTTATACATTATATACAAGACATTGCATGCACAGTTAAAGATAATATATATTATGGGCGTATGAAATAGTTACAGACCAGATTAAAATGTGAGACAGCCTTAGATTTGAAAGAACTTAAACTGGTGGTGAATGTGAGAGTCTCTGGTAGGCTGTTCCAGTTTTGGGGTGCACGGTAAGAGAAGGAGGAACGGCTGGATACTTTGTTGAGCCTTGGGACCATGAATAGTCTTTTGGAGTGTGATCTCAGATGATAGGTGCTGCATGTGGTAGGGGTGTGGAGCTTATTCAGGTAGCTGGGTAGCTTGCCCATAAAGAATTAAGGCAAGACAGGAAAGGTGAACTTTGCGCCTAGACTCGAGTGATGACCAATCTAGTTCTTTGAGCATTTCGCAGTGATGGGTGTTATAGTTGCATTGGAGAACAAAACTGTAGAGGGAGAGGGGGTTGGCCCGGTATTAATGGGGTTGCACCCCATATGGCCACCCCCTGACCTCACCAGGGAGGCAAGGAGTTAACTGGACTGCGGTCCAGGAAGGTGGTTTACACCTTGTCATGTCAGGAAAATGTATGTTCCCCTGTTCCCATGTTTCATTATAATCCTGTATTTTAAAGATGTTTTAAAGTGCATTTCTGTATCTCCAGTTCTGGAGGTCGCAGAGAGTTGATATTTGGCCAATATGTGGAGTCACTGTAGGCGTTAAGAACTGGCAAATTTCGACCCACTGAGCCCACCACAATGGAACTTATTAATATGTGTAGATATTAAAGTGTATATGTATGGTATTTTGGATCTGCCCTGAAAATGCAGACTCCATCTGCTATGCTAATAGGTCATGAAGGGCAGCCGGCTGATTGAGCCTAAGCACTGTGATCAAAAGTTAACTGCCTGATTGTTTACACTAAGTACTAATCAACAGATCAAGTACTAATCAACAGACTCTGCCACTCTAATTGTTACCTGAGGGTGGAAAATCATCAAACTGGAGTGGTTTGTAAGTGTTATGTCTACACCTACAAACAATGCAGATACTTCATTTGATAGACTGGTCGTCACCCCTGATTTAATTATGGGGCTACCCATAGAGTCCCAGTACACATGGGCTAATTAGCTGGGGGCATGGGTTAATCTGTGTCTCCACGTTAGGGATTGGATACAGTTAATTGTTCACCAATAGTCTGTATTCAATGTTAAGAATAGGGTTACACAGGTATATAAACTGTGTCAACCCTACAGTTTTTAGTTGTTCTTCTGATTCCACCTGGGATGTCACCGGATTGCTGGAGAATTGCTAGCTGATACTTCTCCATCCCCCAACCCTAAGTAAGTGTTACCTTCTTGCCTGTTAATTGTACTATATTGCTGTGTTCACCTTTTTTAAGGAATAAATATATTTTATTATATCTAAGCCTCGTTCAGTTCAACCCAGATATTTGGTGTTCCTTATATCTTGTCATAAGTTACCGAGACAAGCTCTATAATTAACTGGTGCAGCGGCGGGATTGAAGTGGACCTATATTACAGTGTTCTGTGGGACTCTGTCATATAGTGGGAACTCGAGAGTAATTGCGAGTTCCTGGGACTAAAGATATTGAACACACAGTAGTACAACAGTTAACACAAGTTGTAACACCACCTCACTGCTGCGACCGAAAACCATGAGCGAGGCTGAAGGCTCATCCAACATGAGGACCCGAGCTCAGCTGAAGGACAAGTGCCATGAATATGGACTGCCTTATGAGAACCAGGAGGTCGCAGACATGGTTGATGCAATCGGTGACTATGAAGCCCGGCTTGCAGAGCCTCAGGATACGGCTCAGCTTGCCCTTATACAGCCAACCGGAGATCAGGGAAGGAACCCAGTGCCGGGGCGGCGGAATCTCGGGGAGGGAACGAGTGCACCTCCCGGGAGCAGTGCAACAGGAGGGGTACTGGTTGCTGCGGCTACCAGTCCGTTCACCCCTGAAATGTTGGCACTGATTACTGTGTGGGGTGACAGAGGGACACCGGAGGAGCGGCTGCAGTTTATCACTGTGGCAGTGAACAGACCCGTTTATTGCCCCCCTGTCCAACCCAACACAGATGAACTCCAACTGGATCAGCACAGTCTCACCAAGTTCGTGGAAGGTACTGATCAGATCGACAGTTTTCTAAAGAACTTTGAGACACAGTGTCAGCGGTACAAAGTGCTGCCCCAGCATAGGGTTGCACGTTTGGACCCCTTACTGTCCGGCTTGGCTAAGCAGACGATGATGGCGCTTCCAGATGAGTATGCTGCTGACTATGACCAACTGTTGTTGTTTCAGTACGGTTTTATCCCTGAAGCCTACCGGGGTAAATTCCAGCAGGAAGAGAGGCAGCCCCATGAGTCCTATGTTACCTACGTGACCCGCATGGCTTTGTACGGGATACGCTGGGTGGAGGGCTATGAGGCACGGACTTACCAACGCCTGCTGGACCTCATCTTTCAGGAGCAGCTCATGCACCAGTGCCCGCCGGCGGTGAGGGCTTGGGTGTACGACAAGAAGCCCAAGACTTACCATGAGGTGGCGAGGCTTGCAGACGACTATGTGGCCAGCCGAGCCCTGATGACCGCCAAAGCAGTAGCCAAGGCGGCGGTGGCGGCGGCACCGGCCAGAAAGTCTGCCAATACCCCCCAATGGACTCAGAGGCCGCCTGCGGACAGCAGTCCACCGAAGGAGCGCCGGTGCTACAACTGCAACTGCCCTGGTCACATCAGACCAGATTGCCCGGAACCCCTGCGTTCCGGCGGACCCCATCAGGGGCAACGCACTCCAGCTGCGAAGCCGGTAGCCCGCGTGCGGGTGGCTTCCACCAAAGACTCCGGACCGGTCATGGAACCAACTCCCAGCGAGACGTCTCATGCAACGCCTGTCCCGGTTTCATTGGTGCCTACAGCCAGGAGTGGAGGACATCTCAGCACGGACCTGCAGCAGATGGATGGCCGGAGCAGACATCTCACCCCGGTCACAGTCAGTGACCGGCAAGCAGTCGGCTTGCTGGATTCAGGAGCTGCAGTGACCCTGGTCCGACCTGATATGGTCCGGCCAGAGGAATTACTCCCAGGCCCTGGGATACAGATCACTGTGGCCGACGGAGAGCCACGTTTCTTGCAAGTGGCCAGGATCTTTTTGGATTGGGGGGAGGGCCAGGGTGTGCGGGAGGTGGGGGTTTTACCCGGTTTGGATGCTGATGTTCTTCTTGGCAACGATCTGGGTCCGATGACCTGCACCTACGACCGAGTGCCCAAACCCGCTGCAGTGGCGGCGGTTACCCGGAGCCAGACAGCGGCAATGGCGGCGGCGCCAGTCCCCCAGCCTTTGGGACCAACGTTAGCGGAGGGCACAGAGGAGCCCGGGGAGGTTAGCCAGGATCAGTTGCAACCACAGACTTACTGTTCCCCCTCACCCTTCCCCATTGTCCGGACAATGACATGACTGGGGGGTGGCCAGAATTAGGAGCCCAGTTTAGGGAGGCAGTGAAGACAGACCCTACCCTGGCCGGCGTGAGACTTCGGGCGTCCGAATCTCAGGCAGGGGAAGGCACTGAGCACTGCCTATGGGATAAGGGACTCCTGTATAGAGAAGAAGGGAACCCAGGGATAGAGGAGGGATTGACCGGTAAGCGACAGCTAGTAGTGCCCCAGGGGTACCGACAGCAACTGTTACGGGTAGCTCACTCTATTCCGTTAGCGGGACATCAGGGGGTCAACAGAATGCGAGCCCGGTTATTACAGCATTACTACTGGCCGGGGGCATCTTGAGATGTGGGCACTTTCTGCCGCTCTTGTGATGCCTGCCAGTGAGTGGGTAAGGCGGGCGACCGTGTGAAGGCACCCCTGAAACCCCTACCGATAATAGGGGAACCCTTCCAGAAAGTAGCGATGGATCTTGTAGGACCCCTTATGATTCCTAGCAGGTCAGGGAAGTGCTACATCCTCACGGTGGTGGATTTTGCCACCCGGTACCCTGAGGCGGTAGCGCTTGGCACCATAGATGCCAAGACAGTGGCAGCAGCTTTGCTGAACATTTTTTCTAGGGTAGGTTTCCCTAGTGAGGTCCTAACCGATCAGGGGTCGCAGTTCATGAGTGAACTGTTACATTGTCTCTGGGATGCATGCGGTGTACAGCACCGGCGCACTACCCCTTACCATCCCCAGACAAACGGATTATGTGAGAGGTTTAATGGTACCCTGAAGCAGATGCTTCGGACCTTTATAGAGGCGGAGGGGAAAGACTGGGAGATTCATTTACAGCACTTGCTGTTTGCCTACCGAGAGGTACCACAGGAATCTACAGGCTTCTCCCCCTTCGAGCTACTATATGGCCGCAGGGTACGTGGACCTCTGGACCTATTCCGTGAGGGATGGGAAGGGGAGGCTACTGCTACTGATGTTTCAGTGATCCAGTATGTAGTAAATCTCCGAGACCGGTTAGAGATGCTTATGGGGGTGACCCAGGACCACCTCAGGGCCGCTCAGACCAAGCAAAAGCAATGGTATGACCGGAATGCCCGTAGCAGGGAATTCATCCCAGGACAGCAGGTGCTTGTTCTCATACCCACTCGGGGGATCAAGTTGATGGCTGCCTGGTCGGGACCGTACCCGGTTATCCGAAAGGTGAATGAGTACAACTACCTTGTACAAGTAGCGCCTGAGAGGCATAAGACATATCACGTCAATATGCTGAAAGAATACAGAGCACCGAGTATGGGAGCAGTAATGGCCATTTGTAGCCCACTGCTGGAGGATCCGGTGAGCAATGCTCTGCCTGATCTCCTAGGGGAGGCTAGGCAGGGAAACACTGTGGAGCAGGTGGAGATAGGGGCACAGTTGAGTGCTAGGCAGCAGGTAGAAGCCAGGGACATGCTAGATATGTTTAGGGCCCTCTTCACTGACATGCCAGGGACCACACATCTCACAAAACACCGAGTGCACACAGGGGATCTGCAGCCTCTGCATAAGCACGCTTATAGAGTGTCAGCAGAGGTCAAGACCAGTATGGAGAGGTAGATAGAGGAGATGCTGGCCCTAGGGATAATTACTCCATCCCAGAGTCCTTGGGCAAGCCCGGTAGTTCTAGTCCCTAAGAAGGACAAGACCACCCGGTTTTGTGTGGACTACTGCTTGCTCAACGCTGGGACGGTGTCAGATGCCTACCCCATGCCCCGCATGGATGAGTTACTGGATGAACTCGCGGGGGCAAAGTATCTGACCACTATGGATTTGAGCAAAGGCTATTGGCAAATCCCACTGACCCTGGAGGCTAGGGAGAAGTCAGCATTCATCACTCCAAGTGGCCTCTATGAGATTTTGGTGATGCCATTTGGGATGAAGAATGCACCGGCTACCTTCCAACGCCTGGTCAATAGGTTACTGGAAGGGATGCAGAGCTATGCCAGGGCTTACTTAGATGACATTGCTGTCTTTAGTAATTCCTGGGACTCCCACTTAGGACATGTAGCTGGGGTGCTGGATAGGATCAGGGAGGCTGGGCTTACCTTGAAACCCACTAAGTGTATGGTAGGGATGGCAGAGGTCCTGTACTTAGTGCACAGGGTGGGTGGAGGGCACCTCAAACCAGAGCCAGCCAAGGTAGAAGCCATAGTTCAGTGGCCTGTTCCAAAAACCAAGAAACAGGTCATGGCATTTTTGGGCACCGCAGGGTACTATAGGAAATTTGTCCCACAGTACAGCGCCGTGGCCAAACCCCTGACTGATTTGACTAAGGAGCAACTGCCTGTGCTTATTACCTGGACTCCTGCCTGTGAGACTGCATTCCAGGCACTGAAAACTGCGCTTGCTGGGGCCCCCATACCTGCTGCTTTGGACTATACCAAACATTTCCTCATACAGACTGATGCCTCGGACTATGGCATTGGGGCTGTGTTGAGCCAAGTGGGGGACGACGGCAGAGAGCACCCTGTGGTGTACCTCAGCCAAAAACTACTCCCCAGAGAGGTGGCCTATGCCACCATTGAGAAAGAGTGCTTGGCCATTGTGTGGGCACTCAAAAAACTCCAGCCCTATGTGTATGGAAGAGCTTTCACGGTCCTCACAGACCACAACCCCCTGAGTTTGCTGCAGAGGGCATCAGGGGAGAATGCCAAGTTGCTAAGGAAGGTGGAGCTTGGCCTTGCAAGAGTTTGAGTTTACTATTCAGCACAAAAAGGGTAGTGAAAACAGTAATGCTGATGGACTTTCACATCAGGACTATCCCTCTGAGACTGAGTTCGTTAAGGGTGCCAGCAGTGCCCCACTCCCCGTTAGGGCCAGTGGGCCACAGGTCACCCATTAAGAAGGGGAGGTGTAGAGGGAGAGGGGGTTGGCCCGGTATTAAAGGGGTTGCACCCCATATGGCCACCCCCTGACCTCAACAGGGAGGCAAGGAGTTAACTGGACTGCGGTCCAGGAAGGTGGTTTACACCTTGTCATGTCAGGAAAATGTATGTTCCCCTGTTCCCATGTTTCATTATAATCCTGTATTTTAAAGATGTTTTAAAGTGCATTTCTGTATCTCCAGTTCTGGAGGTCGCAGAGAGTTGATATTTGGCCAATATGTGGAGTCACTGTAGGCATTAAGAACAGGCAAATTTCGACCCACTGAGCCCACCACAATGGAACTTATTAATATGTGTAGATATTAAAGTGTATATGTATGGTATTTTGGATCTGCCCTGAAAATGCAGACTCCATCTGCTATGCTAATAGGTCATGAAGGGCAGCCGGCTGATTGAGCCTAAGCACTGTGATCAAAAGTTAACTGCCTGATTGTTTACACTAAGTACTAATCAACAGATCAAGTACTAATCAACAGACTCTGCCACTCTAATTGTTACCTGAGGGTGGAGAATCATCAAACTGGAGTGGTTTGTAAGTGTTATGTCTACACCTACAAACAATGCAGATACTTCATTTGATAGACTGGTCGTCGCCCCTGATTTAATTATGGGGCTACCCATAGAGTCCCAGTACACATGGGCTAATTAGCTGGGGGGCATGGGTTAATCTGTGTCTCCACGTTAGGGATTGGATACAGTTAATTGTTCACCAATAGTCTGTATTCAATGTTAAGAATAGGTTTACACAGGTATATAAACTGTGTCAACCCTACAGTTTTTAGTTCTTCTGATTCCACCTGGGATGTCACCGGATTGCTGGAGAATTGCTAGCTGATACTTCTCCATCCCCCAACCCTAAGTAAGTGTTACCTTCTTGCCTGTTAATTGTACTATATTGCTGTGTTTACCTTTTTTAAGGAATAAATATATTTTATTATATCTAAGCCTCGTTCAGTTCAACCCAGATATTTGGTGTTTATTATATCTTGTCATAAGTTACCGTGACATAAACGACAAATTGAACTGTAGAGTGTGTCAAGTTTGCTAAGGTGGGTTTGAGGTGCCGAACCATATACTATGTCTCCATAGTCAATAATTGGCATTAGCATCTGCTGTGCGATACGCTTTCTGACCAGGAGACTTAGGGAGGATTTGTTCCTGTAAAGTACCCCTGGTTTGGCATAGGTCTTGGTTGTCAGGGTATCAATGTGCATCCCGAATGTTAAGTGGGAGTCAAACCATATGCCCAGGTATTTAAAACTAGTGACAGGGGTTAGGGTGGTGTTAGTGTTGGTTCTAATCTGGAGCTCCGTCACTGGAAGCTTTCAAAATTTATTCTTGGTCACAAATACCATTGTTACAGTCTTGTCAGTGTTTAAAAACAGTTTGTTTTGGGAAATCCAGTTTTCGAGTCTCAAAAATTCAGACTGAAGTATGTGTTGAAGGTCAGAGAGGCTATGGCTGTGTGCATATAGGATTGTGTCATCTGCATACATGTGTATTGAGGCTTCCTGACAAGCTGTGGGAAGATCATTGATGAACACTGAGAAGAGTAGGGGCCCCAGGACAGCCTTGCGGTACTCCACAGGTGATATCCAGGGGTTTGGAGTTAGAGCCTGAGATGGACACATGTTGGGATCTTCCTGATAGGTAGGACTGAAACCAGTTTAAAGCATGCTTCCCTATTCCAGAGCTCTGGAGTTTGTTAAGCAAGATAACATGGTCAACTGTATCAAAAGCCTTTGCAAAATCTAGGAATACTGCACCAATGAGTTGACCCCGTTCCATTCCACACTGGATTTCATTGCAAACTTTTAGCAGGGTAGTTACGGTAGAGTGTTTGGGGCAAAAGCCAGATTGGAATTGGCTAGGGAAATTTGTCTTGTTATAGTAATCGCTTAATTGGGAGTGGACACATTTTTCCATGACTTTGGATAGGATTGGGAGAAGGGAGATTGGCCTGTAGTTTGAGACAGTGTTTTTGTCCCCACTTTTGAAGATTGGGACAACTCTGGCAGCTTTCCAGGTCTTTGGGATATGGCCGGCAGACAGGATAGAGTTGGCTATGGAAGCAATTGGTTTGGCAATGGCTGGGGCACCAAGTCTTAGGAACCTAGATTGTAGTAAATCAGGTCCACATTGGCTGCTTAGTTTTAATTTGAGGAGCGCTTGTGTAATCTCCTCTTCGGATACTGGGCCAAATTGAAAATTGAGGGCAGTGTGGGGAGGGGGTGGGGCTATAGGGGTACTCCCAGGATGAGATTCAGGTTTGTGGTTTGGGTTGTGTTTCGCTAATAAGTTAGTAGCACACTCCACAAAGTAGTCATTGAATGCATTTGCAATGTTGGTGGGGTTTGTCAGAGTAATATCCCCCTTAGTGATATTACTTGGCTGTTGATGGTTAGAAGGCTGGAATATGTTGTTGATAACCTTCCAGAAGTTAGCTGGGTTTGATGTATTCTGGAGGAGATTGTCAGAGTAATATATGCTAAGAGATGATAATAATTAAAAAAAAACAGAGTTTCGATCTCAATGTGAAACATTGATTCAGTTTTTTTTTTTTAATTTCTTGTATAATACACTTTTTTGGTCAATACTGTAAATTTTTGTGTCTTAAGTACTTTGTTTTCAACAGCTGTACATGAGCCTGTGCAACTCTTCATAAGTCAATAATGAACAAAAGGTAACTAAGCATTTTTCAATGCCTTTTAAATACCCCCCACCCCCCCGTGCTGGGATACTTTTCCATGTATCCACTCCTTTTTATCATTTACATCTTCATGTATCTATTGGCTTTACTGCTGCAGAGTAGGCACTCACATGCCCATACTGTTACAGCCAGTAAATAAAACAATAATCAGAAGGAGTGTAAAGCTTTTCTATTTCATATTTGTAGTCTAACTACAAGTAAATATGGCCATTCATGTAGATTGCAGGTACGTAGATTCCTTCTATGGATCTGGTAATGACCCTCTTGTCCTCTCTATATGTACATCTTACATTAGACTCTATACAAGAACAAACTGTGCAGCTGTAATATTGGGCCATCCCACACATATGGTCCTGGTATTAACCTCTAAAGTGCTCTTACCTGGTACATAAGCCCTGGCACCGCCAAAGACCCTTTTGACATAGCAGGTTACCATGGCACACATGCTTTGTTTTCTAGGGGTTTATCGGTCTAACCACACAAGTCCACCGGGCAGTCCCATCTAAATGAAAATGGAGCCCCTTCCACCTCCGTTTCCGTAAGCCGGTGTCCATCGTGATCACTGCTGAAGCAATCACGTGGCCGAAAATGCCGGTGGACTGGTGGCATTCTAATTATGCTGGACCTTCGGCACTGAAAAGGTTACTCCGTGCAGCAGGACAATATTGGGTTGAAACTAGGCACCTCCTTTTGCTGGAATATACATAAAGAATAAGTATTTCACAATGCCCAAGGCTGTGCAGTCTGGTAATTGGAGTCTGTGCTTATATCAATATTATGTTTGTTGCTGTGCAGAGCATTTTAGATGGGACGTTGTTTAAATAAGACGCTATAACTTTAACAGGCCATCTGCTGGCCCTCCTCAGCTAGGAAGTGCTTTGTCAATTACTGTAATAAAATCACAAATATAATTTCCTTGTGTGTAGTTCTAGCACAGCTTTGCTATCTACTGTCAATAGAAGGATATTGAAATCGACAGCAAAGGGTACACATTATTATCCTACTTAACAATATGCCCACCATGTTTTATTTCTGACTTTAATAAAACAGGGATAATTTGTGACGGCAAAGCCTTTCTTCATTAAAACCAAACAAACGGCATGGCACCATTTTATTTCCTTTGACATCACTGGGTTTGGCAGCCGTGAGAGGTTACAATGTTTCCTGTACTTGTGTCGTTCAACGTAGTTCAAGAACAAGATTACACGTGTCCGTGGGGCAGTCCTGATTTATAACCTCTGTGACTTCTGTTGTCGAACACTAGTTGTGACGTGTCCGATCGCTGCTAGATAAAGTGTCTGTCTGTCTGTCTGTCTGTCATGTTGCGCTATTAGGCTTTAAGTCTGTCTATGGAAGAGATGCTGTTAGATATTTTCACTTTGCAACTCAATATACCTAGTTGTAGACCATGAAAAAGCAAGGTAGGAGTGATATCTTTAACGCGTGGTTAGAAAGAGCGCAAGCTTTCAGGGCCACAAAGACCCTTTCTTCTGGCGAATAGGCTGAACGAGCGGCTCAGTCAGTTGGAAGCAGGGGAACCTGGATCAATTCCTGGTGTCGGCTCCTTGGGCCTTGGGCAAGTCACTTTATCTCCCTGTGCCTCAGGCATCAATAACATAGATTGTAAGCTCACCTGGGCAGGGACCTGTGTGTGTAAAAATCCTATGTACAACACGGCGTACCATGCCCTATATTGTAATTGCAAAGCACTGAGTCCCATTGGGAGAAAAGTGCTAAATGAAATGAAGCTTTATAAACGAAGCTGAAATAGCATGTCATCTTTATATAAGAATTGCATCCCAGTAATTCTGGATATACTGATGTGCAAAACACAAAATAGCATGGACATGTATTTGGGGCAGGAATTAAAGTGAAGGTGTGAGCTGTAGGGAGCAGGATATCTGTATATAGAATTACCTAATTAAAGAGGAATAATGCATTTATATTTCATAATGAGACATAAATCCTTTATGCCAATTGAGTCCTGTATTCAATGCACCCCGAGTTTTTGTTCCCTATTTCTTTGTCTCGGATTCCTGAAATTCCCCATGATAATTGTAACTTTAATGTCCTTGATATTATGACTGGGTACAAAAGTGTTCCCCCACAGTTGTAGCTGTTTTTTTTAATTACATTTTATATACTATAAATGGTATGGCGATGCGTGTTCTATTTTCTTATTGTTTGCTCTGTTTCACCTATATAAAATCCACCATTAGGGCATTGTGTGCATGCACTCAAGTATACAATGCTGGATGAGGCATTGATGAGGATTCTAGAATCTTATACTCCAGGTGTGTGTGTGTGTTATAGGTATCCTGTCTGTCATTAGAATGTGTATGCAGGACTCACATCTTTTGCGTTGACAGGGGACTGTGCAGTGGGCTGTGACAAGGAGCTGCTTCCGATAAGTTGTCTCAGGTGCCTGTAGGAGAGTAGGGAGTAGTTTTGGGAAGATTTCTTTCAATCTGTTGTCTTTATGGAGGATTGATGGTAGATTTATTTGCTGTTCTGTGCAGGACGCCCAGTTGGGGATTTTAAGTAACCACTAATGGTACGTGGTTTTCGTCCTGTATTTGGTTTCTGTAATTTGGTCTGGGGTGGAAGCCATGATATCTTAGGTCTGTGGGTTTCTTGTATAGGGATGTCTGTATTTTCTTGTCCTTTTTATGTAGATCAAGAAAATGAATGTGTATGGGATGGAATTGGATGAGTTCCTGTTCACTGGCAGTCCCAAATATCAGGATATCAACTATGTAGCAGAAATAAGCCGGGGATTTGGTGCTGCAGGTGGACCAGAAATCAATTGGTAACTTTGCCATGCACAGATTGGAGTATTTGGGTCACATCCTTGTGCCCATGGCTGTCCCCATCTTTTGTAAGCACGGTAGATGTCCTCACCAAATGAGAAGTAATGGTGTGCTAGTATGAATTTGCTTCATTCTATAATCGTCTCTGTGGATAGATCTTGTTGTTGGGCTCTTTGCGAGTAATGTTGGTGTACAGGGATTCCACGTCCCTCGTAGCCAAGATGGTTCTTTCTGGTAAAGTACCAACAGCAGCTAACTTGTTCAGCAGGTCAGTAGTATCCTGTAGGTAGTGGGCTGTATTTTGTACTATGGGCTTCAGGATGTTTTCCGTCCAGCCAGAGAGGTTTCCAGTACGTGTGCTTGTACCAGACATGATCGGCCGCCCTGAATATGTGCTTTGAGTGTGGAGGGGGGAGCCCTTTAATGACCCTTCTCAGTTCTATTGTGTATATACGGATAAGAGCTTGCACTCTTTTTTTAACCACGAGTTTGCTATTAAAGGTATCAGTTCAGCCCTTTGTGTATTCTACTAGCTAACACAGTACCATCCTCTATACAGGTACCTAGTTATACACTAGATTACGTTTAAAATAGACTAATGTCACGAAGACTGGACACTCATCCTACAAACGGCAGCCAAAAGCTCCATATGCTCAACATTAAAAAGAAAACGCATATAAGGTCCTGATGCGCTGGTACCACACACCATTAAAACTGTCTAAATTTGTCGGTGGATACTCTCCGCTCTGCCCCAAGCAGTGCGGGGAGGTAGCTGACCTACTCCATATGCTGTGGTCCTGCCCTAAGGTGGTCCCGATTTGGGAGGAAATCAGAGGTTGGACACAAAGGATTCTCAACTTGGAGATCCCCCTGGACCCGTGGCTGTTCCTCTTGGGCAGACGAGTCCAGGGACTGCCAAAGTCGGCACACAAATTGGTTGCACACTTTGCAACCGCCAACAGGTGTGAGATCGCAGTGGTATGGAAACAGCAAGATTTACCAATAATCCCCAGAATTCGAAATAGAATTTGGCACGTCTGCCAGATGGAACAGTTGACGAGCTGGGTCAACGACACTGGCAGCAACTTCTTAAAAGTATGGGCACAATGGATTGCCCACACAGACATCCCAGGGGTGGATACCAGCACAATTTTGCAATAATAACAATAAATGCGTTCTCTGGTGATGGAGCATGACATACGCTGACTAATATAGGCGACAGGTAGGACCCATCCCATTACTAAGATCAGCATCTAAGAGATCACTCAAGTGGCGACCGGTGAACACCAACAACTGAAGCGGATGACTACAGACCCAGAAGCTACCCGAAGCCTCTCTTCCCTCCCCCCCAACCCCCCCCCTTCTCCGTACCCACCCGATGTTGTCCTGTCTTGGTTATGTCAGTCAGGTTAGTCGAGTCCTGTGAGTAAATGTTGTTTGTTCAGTTTTCAGCATGTTCAATGACAACCCACAGTAGTGAGAGCCGGGGCAGAAATACCGATGGGCAAAGGATGTTACACAATGGTCTGTGTTATAATGTATAAGCTGTATGACCCAATAAAAATTTGAAGTTGAAAAAAATAGACTAATGTCCATCGAGTTCAGCCACTGTTAGATTATAATTGGGTGTGTGGGAGTGTGGTGGAGAG
Organism: Ascaphus truei; assembly: GCF_040206685.1. NCBI lineage: Eukaryota > Metazoa > Chordata > Amphibia > Anura > Ascaphidae > Ascaphus > Ascaphus truei. The sequence goes on along the minus strand of NW_027457131.1, from coordinate 70,393 downwards.
AGGCATAGGAATTAGCTTTGTCAAATTAAATCGCTTTAATTCAGCAACAGAAATACCAAATATAACAGCCGTCCCAGAATGGTGTTACCTCACAACTCTTCAGACTGTTTGTGCCCGGGTTTTCCTTAAGTCAGGGAAATTAGCACACCTGTTGTTATTATCGTCGTTTATTTGTAAAGGGTTAACATAATCCGCTGCGCGGAACAATGGAGGTACAGAGATTTGATGGTTACATAAACGGTTACATACACATAAGGACAAACAGATACAAAAGAGAATAAGGGCCCTGCTCTTGAAATGATGACAAACTAGAGTGATCTACCACCTAGATCTCCGCAATCAGTCTCCCCAAATTGTCGGCTGCCGAGGACCTGGTCCGCCATGCCTTGAGGAGAATGAAAGCCTATGTTGGCATTCTCTCAGCCAGGGCAATAGCAGACCTCAAATGGCAGCGGCTGGGGGGCCAAATACCACTGGGTTATTCTAGGATTCCCCTCCGTTATGATATTAAGCCAGCACAGGGGAGCTTGGTCGGTGACCAGTCTGTAACCCCTCCAAGATAATACCTAAAGCTTTTGTAACCTTTATAAATGGCTCATGACAGGGTTTAGTCCACACTATTGTAGTAGGGGCGCCCTTTTTTGCCAGGTCAGTCAGTGGTGCTGTCAGGGTGGAAAAAAGGGAATGAAACGGTGCTAATGCCCCGCGAGGCCTAGAAATTGCTGGACTTGTATCAGTTCTGGTATTTGTATTTTAGGCCACACCGTTTGTTTGCTTCTGGTTACAAGCAGATACATTGTTCAATCTTGTGCTTCTTATATTGTGTGTGTTCTACTGTGTTTATTATCTGGTTCAGTTTATGTCTGTCATCAGCAAATTATTTGCAATCTAAATATTTGGATTCTGGGCGCTATTCTATTTTTTTTCCTTTTTTCCCCCCATTGTATCAACCCACAGACGTCTGTCTAATCAAAAGCAGTGTATGAATCCAGGGGTTAATTCATATGCTATGTATAATTCTTCGCTCTACTCCTTATATACTGTAGGTAATGCACATTAATAGCTAATTAATATAGTATATGTATTTATTTATATAATCCTTTTTTTCACTTGTGTGACTGCACTTTATTCACTTGAGGTATATATTCTCTTGTTTGTATTTATATACTGTAACACGTAGTAGTTATATTTATTTATGCATATTTATTATTTAGGGTATACTGTACATCCCTTTAGATTCACATTTTATTAATATTACTAGCGCACTTCACAACTTTGTATCCTACTAAGTGCACCCCAACTCAGCTGCCTCCAGGTGTGTGAGCCCCGGTTACTGTAGGGTGCGAGACCCTTCCCTAATCAGGCATATCGGTACACCTGTTTCTCAGCACCCAGCCTGCAGACCTAGGTATGTGGAAAACCAGGACCGGCTCAGATATGTCTGAGTGATAGGATCATTTCTCTCGTTACAGGTTGTTAGTCATCCTGTATTTACCCCCAGATTCTTCATGCTCTGTTATCAGTTGACACGCCCTGAACAGGCGTGAATGCCATTCCAGTCAATGGGAGGTTCCACCTGTCTGGGTGCGTTAACCAGCACCGGAGTTTGGTGATTCTAGGGGTTCCAGTTATATTGTTCCAGAGCACGTAAAACATTTGCCATTTATATCTTTATGGGGGAAAATAGTGGATCAATGCTCTTCCTATGTGTTAATTAAATTGGCTAATCTCTCCTTCTAAAAAGATGCCTAATGTTTTCTTAAATATATCTGCTATATCTGCCATCACAGTCCCAATGGGCAGTAAACTCCACAATATATTTATTTATAAAATGTTTTACCAGGAAGTAATACATTGAGCATTACCGCTCGTTATCAAGTATGTCCTGGGCACAGAGTTATGATGACAGATACATAGTTACAAAAACATAGTTACATTACGTGAACAGGGTATACAAAATATACAAGACATTGCATGCACACAGTAAAGCTGCGCTTATAGTGCCGGCGACAGCAACGCGACATCGCGGCAAAACAAATGCATTGCCGCCGTCGCGTGCGCTTATAGTAATAGTATAGTGGAAGTCATCTCAATTTCATTTTTCCAGCGCCCGTAGCCTGATGTCGCCGTCGCCTGCACTATAAGCGAAGCCTAAGAGATAATACATGTTATAGGCGAATGTAACAGTTACAGACCAGATTAAAATGTGAGACCGCCTTAGATTTGAAAGAACTTAGACTGCTGGCGGCTGTGAGAGTCTCTGGCAGACGCCGGGTACAATTATAAGAATGTATGGATGGAGCTACTCACTGCTGGATAACAACTTGCATTTCACTGAATATGTCTAATAAAATGTTCCACAACAATTAAGCACATTAAACATGAATGTATCCCACCGTGGAACGTGCGCATCTCTGCGTAGGACATGCCACTAGTTTTCCTTGCAGAGACAGGTGAGATAAAGAGGCACAGGACTCACTCCACACACCTCAATATACCCTGCAGATAACACAAAAAGGCTCCTAATAAAGAGGCTGATTCCTTTGTTGTCCTGACTCTGAAAGACAGTGACAGAAATAGTGTATGTCCAGGTGCATGACAGAACCGGATTCACATTCTATTAGCACATAGCAGACCTACTGTATATGTCGTTTTATTTTTATATAGAGATATAGATATATAGATATATCCCTTCTGAGCAGGGCATTAGCTGTCAACTAATGCCCCAGTTGAATAAGTAGTGGCTTAGGCATTTGCCACCACGTTTGCGTTGATTATTGCTATTGTAAACTAAGGTCTTTATTTACTAAACAATGCCAAGTCTATAAAAGCACCATATGACTTGTTAAGCTAAAGAGAAGACACTTGAACTCTCTGTACAAGCACATCTACAGTATGAAGAACACTCCTGTTCATTGAAAGGCGTCTAATGCTTCAGTCCCCTTATGGAACCACAATCACCTGGCTGTGATAAGGGCGCTGGATCGGTAGGTATACTGCCATTCATTACCGTGTGATAATGTGCTTACATTATTGAAGTAATGCTTTCACTGCCTTAGGCCGCGCGTATACTGTAGTGCACACGACGGCGACGCAACGGATGACGTCACCCGTCGCCACCCTTGACAGTTATAATTGAACTTTCAGCGACGTCACTGGCGACAGGGTCATTGATTGGTTCAGAGACAGTCACATGTGGTGACAGTCTCTGAAAAATTTAATTTAACCAGCTACCAAATTTTTTTCCGCTCCGTCGCGCTTACTATAAGCGCTGGCGACGGAGTCAATTGTTTTGTTTTCGAGTCGCGTCGCCGGCACTATAAGCGCAGGAATTTCCTCTGACCAGAGAGAGGGTTTTGATATTTGGGCTTCAACGTATTTACACATTCTACTTTCTCCTATCCTGATCTCAGCTGCTATATTATACAGTACCTGTCTCTTTCGGTATTGGTGCCTTTATCAACACAGGAATGTGTGCATATAAAATACTCTTGATTCATCTAGTCCAGGGCGCTCAACTCCACTCAAGCCCCCCCCCCAACATGTCAGGTTTTCAGGATATCCCTGCTTCAGCACAGGTGGCTCAATCAGTCCCTGCTTCAGCAAAACCTGACCTGTTGGGTGGGGGGTGCTTGAGGACTGGAGTTGAACACCCCTGTCCTATTCCGATTATTTACCCTATTTTCATATGTAGGTTCATTTTGTGTCTACTCCCAGCACGTCTTAATTCCTTCCCGGGTTCAGCCTCCTGCCTCTTTAGAAAGCCTGTTGAGTTTACACCTGCTGAATAATACCTCTGTTTCGCTGGGGGCTGCAGTGATGTAGGCTGAATTATATTTATATGTGTTCTGTACATAGCATGTGCCCCTTGCTAATTGTGGCTGCATCTTCTATACTTGGAAAGAAAATGTGTCTTTGAAGTGCAGAGGTTGTGATCGTGAGGGGCGCAGGCGGCTGTTACTTCTACTAATTACAATCTGCCTACGTGCCCCGTGGCGTGATTCCCGAGCTGGAAAAGATCCATTCTGAGTTGCAGCACAGTGCGCTCGTAATTTGTCTGCTGGGCACGGAGCATAAATTACAACTAATGATTAAATTGCTGACATGTTCGTGTGAAGATAAAGGGTCAGTTTATCCAAAGTTATCGTCTGGTTTTGTGCGGGCGGCTGCTGGTCTCTGTGTAATCGCTCTTGTTCAGGATGTAGCGCTGTGAATTGTTACCGACTTCTTACTTCTAACAGATAATGAACGTCTTGCTTCTCATTGTCACGGTGAGATTATGGCAGGCTGTATAGTCACACATAAATATATATAACAGATGATATATATTTATCACTGGGTCTGAACTGGGACGAGTCTTAGATATAATAAAGTATATTTATTCCTTTGGATAGGTGAACACACGAATAATACAGTAACAAACAAGACGTACACTTACTTTGGGGTTGGGGAATGAGAAGTATATAGCATAGCAATTCTCTCGCAATCAGGTAGCATTCAGATGATAAATTGAAGACCAAGGATATAGGGTGGACATCAGTTTATAAGCCTTTTGTGCCCTATCCTTAACATTGAGTACCGTGGATTGGTTTTCAATTAACTCCAGCCAGTGGTTAACGTGGGAACACTTTTTGACCCATGCCCCCGGCTAGTGGGTATATGCGCAGTAGAGCTCTGGGGTCCCATTTCTATAACCCCTCCTCTATATCAGGAATGCCAGCTAGTCTACCAAATGGAGTACCTGGCAGGAAATCCTTTGTTGAGAGGTGTGAAATGGAACACTTGAAGACTGCTCTGGTTTGAGTAGTCTCCACCCTCATGCAAACAGTGGAGGTGACAAAATCCTTTGAAACATACTCAGGTCCTAGACATTGGGTCGCCTTTCTGGCCATATGCTACCCTGGTATGCAAAGGAATTTCCTCTGAGTTTTACCCATATCTCGGAATACAGTATGTTGGATAAAACATGAACATTTTAAAATATCCGGTTCCTTTGGGTCCAGCAGGTCCAAACTTCCCTGTTCTCAATGCCGGAACTGGGACACCCTATGATCCAATTTGCGACCTGCTACGACCTGGGAAACCGGAGATACACAAATACACTTAAAACCGTTTTACATTTTAATACACAAATCTCCGCTGTAAATTAAATCACGGTTTTTCACTAAATCCCCATTGAAAACAACGGGCTTCGCCACCATAGACTTTCAATGGCAAACCGCCGCCGTTAGCGGCTATGGGAATCCCCGCCATAGACTTTCAATGGGGCGATGCCGCCGTTGAAGTCAATGGGAGTTTTCCGCCGTAGCCGGTCAATGGGGTTTGGCCGCCATTGGAGTCTATGGGAAAAATCCCGAACTTTCAAGGGGGTCCATACTCTGTCGGGTTGGTCCCAGAGGGTCAAGGATGGTTCTGCAGCGATGCCGGAGCAGTGGCTACAAATACCCCAAACCCTGACTCTCTGGACCCTCCAGAACCGGAGCTATGGAATACCAAAATTCAGCTTTTGACACTTAGCCGTTTTCCAGAGCTGTTTCTGCCGCTGCCATTGGAACCTATGGCGCGGCCCGCTCTTCTCGGTTCGACCCTTATCCGGGGTCCAGGATACGGGGACCCAGTTGTGGTCGAGTGGGGGGAGGTCTAGGAACTAGGGACAGAAAGAATTTTATTCCTAGGGGCCCTAGAACTGTTTATTCCCACGCCACTTGTCGTTGAACTTGACTTGTAAATGATCAAAGCTCTCCTATTGAAATTGTATCCGCTTTGCGGTTAAGCGGTTTGGACGGCAGCCAACTCGTTCCTGGAAAGCTCTCTCGAGGATTTCTCCATTGAAGTCAATGAGCCCATTGACTTTCAATGGGAAACCGCCGCTCTCCTTCTCGGACGCCATCTGCTGGTCTTCTCAGGAACAGGACTCAACAGCAAGATTCGCCATTGAAAGACATGGAGTCCCAATGGCGGCCTATGGGAGCCTGCAAAATGGTGCCTGAAAAGGCGGGAAAATTACACAAAGGGCTATAATCACTATACAACTATTAACCCTTGTGCTCCCCGATGGATCCCAGTGTGTGTGTGCTGCAGACACGGATTAACCAGATGTTACAATAAAACAGGGGAAACAGGGGAATACACATTTACAGGTTATAACAGGGGTTGAATCACAGTTCTGGGTCTCAGCCCAGTTAACCCCTTGTCTCCCTGGTGAGGCCAGGGGATGGCCAAATGGGGTGTAACCCCTTTAATCCTGGGCCACCCCCTTTCTCCCTCTACACTCATATACGCGTATCCTGAAGGGATTAACCCAGGGGCGGGATTCAGAATTTTTAGCAATTGGTTCTCTCTCACCCCCACTCCTCCTCGTCTAACCCCCACTCCTCCTCCTCTAACCCCACCTCCTCCTCCTCTCACCCCCCTTAATCCTCTCTCATACCCCCTCCCTTCATCATCTCTCACGCCCCGTCCCTTCATCCTCTCATCCCCCCTCCCTTCATCCTCTCATCCCCCCTCCCTTCATCCTCTCTCATCCCCCCTCCCTTCATCCTCTCTCATCCCCCATCCCTTCATCCTCTCATCCCCCCTCCCTTCATCCTCTCTCATCCCCCCTCCCTTCATCCTCTCACCCCCCTCCCTTTATCTTCTCCCACCCCCCTCCCTTTATCTTTTCCCAGCCCCCCTCCCTTTATCTTCTCCCACCCCCCTGCCTTTATCTTTTCCCAGCCCCCCTCCCTTTATCTTCTCCCACCCCCCCTCCCTTTATCTTCTCCCACCCCCCCTCCCTTTATCTTCTCCCACCCCCCTCCCTTTATCTTCTCCCACCCCCCCTCCCTTTATCTTCTCCCACCCCCTCCCTTTATCTTCTCCCACCCCCCTCCCTTTATCTTCTCCCACCTCCCCCTCCCTTTATCCTCTCCCACCCCCTCCCTTTATCCTCTCTCATCCCCCCTCCCTTCATCCTCTCATCCCCCCTCCCTTCATCCTCTCTAATCCCCCCTCCCTTCATCCTCTCACCCCCCTCCCTTTATCTTCTCCCACCCCCCCTCCCTTTATCTTTTCCCAGCCCCCCTCCCTTTATCTTCTCCCACCCCCCTCCCTTTATCTTCTCCCACCCCCCCTCCCTTTATCTTCTCCCACACCCCCTCCCTTTATCTTCTCCCACCTCCCCCTCCCTTTATCCTCTCCCACCTCCACTCCCTTCATCCTCTCTCACCCCCCCTTCATCCTCTCTCCCCCCCTCCTTTCATCCTCTCTCAGCTATTATAAGGCTACGGCCCAGCTCACTGCGCTGCACACGTGCCTGCGAGGCTGGCGGTGCGTGCAGCCGAGTTTCCCGGTCTGCAGTGAGCTGCAGGGGGAAAGACGGGGGGGGGGGGGGGAGGGGAGGAGGTGTGACGTCACCCGGCAGGTGACCCGATTTTGAAAATGAAAAACTGGGACACATAAAAAAAATTATTAATACAACAAATGACATGACTAAAAAATGAATATTAAAATGATATTTATCTAATAGTGTCACCATTGATGCTGTATTATTCATTCTCTCCATATTCATTCTCTCTACCCCCTCTACCTACCTCTACCCCCTCTCTCTCTACCCATCTCTCTCTCTCTCTGGGGGGGGGGGGGGACTGTCGGGTCACCCTATGTCTGCAGGGATTTCTGCACAGGGCCAATAGTCCTGTCTGTAGGGACACACACACACACACACACACACACACACACACACACACACACACACACACACACACACACACACACACACACACACACACACACACACACACACACACACACACACACACTGTGTGTCCTACCTTTCACTCTGGAGCATGGGGGGGATATGGGAGGGATATGGGGGGATATGGGAGGGATATGGGGGGGATATGGGGAGAAGCCATCTTGACTGGCAGGAGGACCTCACTTCCGGCTCTCACTGCTGAGGCTCCGCTGACACAAACCCCGCCCCCACCCTCTGCAGCTAAGCCTGCCCCCACCCTCTGCAAATAACCCCGCCCCCACCCTCTGCAGATAACCCCGCCCCCACCCTCTGCAGATAACCCCGCCCCCACCCTCTGCAGATAACCCCGCCCCCACCCTCTGCAGATAACCCCACCCCCATCCTCTGCAGATAACCCCGCCCCCACCCTCTGCAGATAACCCTGCCCCCACCCTCTGCAGATAACCCCGCCGCCACCCTCTGCAGATAACCCCGCCCCCACCCTCTGCAGATAACCCCGCCCCCACCCTCTGCAGCTGCAATCAGACCGGCCTCTGCTCTCCTCTCTGCCTGAATTCTCTGCTCTCTGCTGCCCCCCTGCTCTGATGGCCAAAACCGGAACAGCCACAAAAAAACGGGACATTTTAAAGAATGCAGGACAGCCTGGACAGCCATTAAAAAAAACGGGACTGTCCCGGCTAAACCGGGACATCTGGTCACCCAAAGAATTGCCCTCATTGTATTACTTCTCTCTCCTGCATATACCATACTGTATTCATCAGGTTATCTAATATTTATAGCTTTGGGTTACAATACAGCTCAAATCGGCACAAAAAAAAACTTTTTCAAGGTAAATACAGCACAGTTTGCAAAATGTTCCTTTGCGCTACTACTTTATGATGCATGGAAGATAAGCTATAATGTGAGGCCTCTGTGAGATAAGCTATAATGTGAGGCCTCTGTGAGATAAGCTATAATGTGAGGCCTCTGTGAGGAAATATAATGTGAGGCCTCTGTGAGATAAGCTATAATGTGAGGCCTCTGTGAGATAAATGATAATGTGAGGCCTCTGTGAGATAAATGATAATGTGAGGCCTCTGTGAGATAAATGATAATGTGAGGCCTCTGTGAGATAAATGATAATGTGAGGCCTCTGTGAGATAAATGATAATGTGAGGCCTCTGTGAGATAAATGATAATGTGAGGCTTCTGTGAGATAAATGATAATGTGAGGCCTCTGTGAGATAAACGATAATGTGAGGCTTCTGTGAGATAAACGATAATGTGAGGCTTCTGTGAGATAAACGATAATGTGAGGCTTCTGTGAGATAAACGATAATGTGAGGCTTCTGTGAGATAAACGATAATGTGAGGCCTCTGTGAGATAAACGATAATGTGAGGCCTCTGTGAGATAAACGATAATGTGAGGCCTCTGTGAGATAAACGATAATGTGAGGCCTCTGTGAGATAAACGATAATGTGAGGCCTCTGTGAGATAAACGATAATGTGAGGCTTCTGTGAGATAAACGATAATGTGAGGCCTCTGTGAGATAAACGATAATGTGAGGCCTCTGTGAGATAAACGATAATGTGAGGCCTCTGTGAATTTACTGATATTGCTAATCTATAAGAACAATATCAGCATGTTCTTAAAGTTGAGGTTTCACTAATCAGAGCAAGGATAGAGGCCAGATACAAAATAAATTACATTTATTTACAAGATTTATTATTCAACATTGACTACCTGCAACAGAATTTCCCTAAATAAACATGCAAGAAACAGCTAATAGTAATAATAATAGCCCCGCTATATTCAGTGTTTCTTACATAGTTTGTATGATCTTCAGAGAGACCCCATATCAATTTGTGATAGTCAGTAAACCATGTGCAAGCATTATTTCAATAGAAAACCAATTTAAACGCAAATGATTATTGTTATTAACCTAATGACTGGTGTTGGGTCACATGGAGGACAGACTTGTGTTTTCCGTCCAATATAGATTACTGGGAAGAAATGTAACACAATGTCATTTAAGCAAACTGATTTGCCAAATAGAAGCTCAGTTCCAAAAAAATAATTGAATAAACAATTCTGAACCCCACCTTTTTTAGTAACAGGAAACAGAAAACGGGCTTAATGTGTTCTGTTTGGCTAAAAAAAAAAAGAGTTTCTTCCCATTAGTGTTGTGGAACTAGTTTCAACATTTTCAGTCCTATCTGACAATGTTAAAAGAGTAATCTGTGGGGCACAAATGAAAATCAAAACAATGTCAGAAGGAACAGTTTGTGAGTTCACAAGAAGTTGCCCAGCTTGGTTCAGTTATAATGCACACCATCTTTCCCCATCACACGTACCCTAATGTGGTTATTTTCTTTGGAGACATAAAAATCAGAAGCATAGTAAGAAGGGGAGTGAAACGCGTCTGTGTAATTCACTCCTTCCCTTTCCAATTGTAAAAACGGAATACTTGTCAGTACTCTGTTTTAGCTCTTGTGAAAACCAGCTATGACTGAATCTATTTGGGTATTAAATGCAACCAACGAATACCATGGAATTTATTTCCACAGTACACCTGACTTTTTATTTATATTCTAGACTGACTAATGTAATTGAAATTGATTTTTGTGGTCTGAAATGAAAATGTATAAACCTACACGTGACAGTAAATAGTCAAAGTAAACCACAACTAGATTATGCAAAGCCAGCCCTTTGCACCTATTGATCAAAAGCCCCAGGCTGCCCAAAAAATCCTGACCAATACAAATGCAAAAAACACAGCACCATGAGGCAGGACACAACCTGAGGCTGCGATTATACAGAAAAACGCCCGTGGTGTCTCCCATAACGACACCGCGCGGCACAAAAAACAAGTGTCATACATATGTGATAAGTGGCGATAACAAATTCACGGTCTCTCGCTTGCTACTGCAAAGCGGGAGACAGTTGATGCATTTTCATAATTTGTTTTTGTGCCGTGTGGTGTCGCTACGGGCGTTTTTCGGAATAATCGCAGCCTTATCTCTCTCTGCTCCATGCTTTTTCTCCACTCTCTGGCCCCACCCCCAGGCTCCTGCCACCTCCTCCTGATTGGCTGCATTAAACAGCAGCAGCCAATCAGGTTGGAGCAAGCTGCCCAGCCCCTTAGCAGAAGCCCTGCTCTCTCCCTTCTCGCACCGGTTCGGCGAACAGGGGAAATTTTAGTTACAGGTTTGCATGAACTGGTGCGAACCGGCTGAATCCTTATACTGGATTAACACAAGCAGCGAGGATGTAGAGGAGCACAGCAGCGTTTCTTGGCAGCATACCAGCTAGTGGATCGCCAAAATGAGGGTAAACGGATCCACCCATCAAGGACACCACTAAGGAAGGTAAAGGGCCTTGGCCCATTATAGTATTACCCTCCAGTGCTGGACTGATTGAGTTATTTCCCCAGGGTGTAGTACACCATTATTAGGAGACCTATTTTGGGGTACCCACGTGGGACCACCAGGCCTCTGGTTTCTCACCCTGGGATGTTATGGATTATACTCTATGTCCTTGAACCTGGATCCATTATGGTATATGGAATTATCACTATATCAATGAGCTATCTATGGTGATGCACCAAAACACCACTTATACTGGATTAACCCTTCTGTTTGAAAAGGGACTCACGATGCACAGTGATGTCCCTGGCTCCCTTGGCAGCAAAGGATTAAGGGACCGTGTTTACTAAGCCGTCTTCTGCCATAATGCACCTTCCAGCGCTGGAGGACTCCTTACAGCAAAATCAAGTCAATATAAGCCCGTGTTCATTCAGTGCTGAAAGAGACAGCAATGCATTTTGTACGGTTATGGCAGTTTTTTTCTTTAGGGAACCCCAAGTGAAATTCTGTAGAACCCCCACCCTCTCTATGTAATTTCCGGGGGAACACCTCTCTCTAAAGGGGTTCCCCCCGTGACTTTACTCACCCCCGCTCCAGCTCTGCCTTCTTGCCGCCGCTGGCGGGATCTCCCTTCTCCTCCGCTTCCCGCGGCGGCTACTGATCTCGCGCATGCGCATGGCCGAGGACGTTTACGTCCTCCCTCAGGGGGAAGTCCCGCCCCCAGCAGAGGCCGCGCGCGCCTCTCCCGCGCGGCGCACACGCCTGATGCACGTGCACTGCTCACAAGCTGCACATCTAGTACAGCTGTGGTAAGTCTCCCTACCAATCCCTATCTTCCCTGGGGCCGCTCCCTCGTTACTCCCCCTCTCCCTATTGGCCCTTCCTCCTACTTATACCTTGCTCAGCCATTCATTCTTTGGCTGAGCATAGCTTTGTATGACCTGTGTTAACCACGGTCGTGCCTGCCTCAGTTCCTGTCTCTTTGTCTCCTTAGTGATCCCTTGCGTACCGAACCGGCCTGGCTGTGGATCCGCTCTGGTCTTCTACCCTTGGTTTGTATCCTGACCTCCTGGACTTCCTGACCCCTTCACCTCGGTTTTCGGATTCCGACCTACCTCCCGGCTCTGGACCCCAGGCTCTCGGTACCACCTATCTTCTGGAATCTCCCTTCTCGTCTGGCGAGTATCTTACTTTATCTTATACTCCCAGACGGTTCTAGACGCCTATTTTCCACTTTCCAAGCGTGTCCCCATGGGTGCAGTTTGTTACCCATCTCACCTCAGTTTCGGGGTCCCTCCTTGTCAGTGGTGAGCACAGCATAACATTTTGCTCAGCCCCACAGACATGGACCCCGAAGAGGTTGAGCAACCAAGCCCCATGCAGCGACTTCTTCAGCTAGAGGCGCAGCTTGCCTCCATGACGCAGGAGCTCTCTAGACTCTTCTCATTGCAGCCTTCCCCAGGCTCCTCTGCCATGGCAGCTGCGGCGTTTCCCTCCCCGGGTCTTCCCGTGGCTGTGGATCCTCGTCTCCCAGCTCCCAACCGCTATGCAGGGGATCCCCACGAATGCAGAGGGTTTCTTAATCAGTGCGAGATGCAATTTGAATTATCTCCTTCGCGCTTCCCCACTGCTCGTTCAAAGGTGGCCTATATTATGCCTCTCTTGAATGGAAAGGCCCTAGCCTGGGAATCCCCCATCTGGGAGCGGGAGCCTGCCATGACGCATGACTATTCTCACTTTCTTCGAGAATTCAGGCAAGTATTTGATACGCCTGGTCGTCAAATTACGGCAGATTCTTCTCTCTTCCATATTTCCCAGGGTACTCGTCCTGTCGCCGAGTATGCTTTGGACTTCCGGACCACCGCGGCAGAGACCTCCTGGAATGATGGCTCACTATCTGCAGCCTTTTGGCAGGGTCTCTCGGATGCCATCAAGGACCAGCTGGCCACTATGGAGAGACCCACCAGATTGGAGGATCTCATTGCGGTCTGCATCCGCGTGGACCAGCAGTTACGAGAGAGGAGACTTGAACGCGTTCTTCCTCGTACCAACTCCTCCCGATTTTCCAGCCGCAGTCTCCTCCAATACGTCCCCCAACCCATGGATGAGCCCGAACCGATGCAGCTCGGAGGTCATCGGCTATCCGCGCTGAGAGACAGCGCCGACGAGATGGTGGACTGTGCCATTACTGCGGTCATCCCGGTCATCTGCTGGTAAGCTGTCCTCTGCGACTGGGAAAAGCCAGGACCCATTAAGGTATGAGAGGGTCTCGTTGGGTATAATCTCTTCTCCTCTTTCTTCTTCTAAAATACTTCCCAATCGTAAAATGCTGCCTATTTCTCTGGCCTAGAATAACTCCCTGATTCCCGCTTCTGCATTTATAGATTCTGGGTCTCAGGGAAACTTTATTGATCAGAGTTTTGCCTATAGGAATGGGATTCCCTTCCGATCTAAGGCTGTTCCATTTTGTCTGGAGGCCATAGGCGTGCGTCCACTCCAACCAGCCTTTATTTCCCTGGAGACTTGTTCTCTATCCCTCTCCACGGAGGACGGTCACCAAGAGAAGATTATCTTGGATGTGATCCACACTCCATCGGTAGATGTAATTCTGGGACTCCCCTGGCTGCAACTTCATAACCCACAATTAGATTGGGTTAATAAAGAACCCATACGATGGAGCCCCCAGTGCCTTAAGACCTGTCTTCCCCCCAAACGGATGTTAGCCGGAGTGGAATTACCCGTAGAGTATAAAACTTCCCTTCCAACGGTCTACTGGGACCTGGCGGACGTTTGGGATAAAGTACGTTCTGAAGTGTTACCTCCCCATAGAGACTTTGACTGTCCTATTGAGCTCCTTCCCGGTGCTACCTTACCCAAGAGCCGTTCTTACCCCCTATCCATACCCAAGACCAAGGCCATGACCGAGTATATCCAGGATAATTTGAGGAAGGGTTTCATCCACAATTCTTCATCTCCAGCAGGAGCTGGATTTTTTTTTGTTAAGAAAAAGGATGGTTCCTTGCGCCCCTCTATTGACTACAGAGGTCTTAACAAAATTACGATCAAGAACCGTTACCCCCTGCCACTTATTTCCGAACTCTTCAATCGTTTACAGGGGGCAACAATTTGTTCCAAACTTGATCTCCGCGGAGCCTATAACCTTGTCCGCATCCGTCAGGGTGACGAATGGAAGACCGCCTTTAACATCCGCGATGGGCATTATGAATATCTAGTCATGCCTTTTGGCCTGTGCAATGCCCCGGCGGTCTTCCAGGAGTTTGTCAACGAGATCTTCCGTGATCTCCTCGACAGCTTCGTTATCGTATACCTTGACGATATCCTTATTTTTTCCAAATCCTTCTCTGACCACATTCAACACACCAAATTAGTCCTGTCCCGCCTTCGGGAGAACAATTTCTATGCTAAACTAGAGAAATGTTCTTTTCATCTTTCTAGTATACTAAATGACTTGCCTAGGCGCCACAGCTCTCTACTAAATTATAAAGTGTGATACAATCAATTAAATGATGTTACCCGACAGGGTACTTCTCAAACCTTCCAGGGAAATATGCTCGGATTTCCCACAAGTACAGTCGTGTTTGGTTGTGGAAAGTGAGCGACCCGGTCAGGAAAACAATATGTGAATAAAAAACATATACAAACAATAATTGTGCAGTATTGTGATTCAATGATGAGTTAATTTGCGTAAATCTTAGCTCTGGGGGAGAACCTACTTACAGCAACATATAGGGTAAATTCGCTTTTCTCTGACTCTGTCAGATAATGATATGGTGGTGAGGTTTCTTTGGGTAGGTCTTTTATCCCCTCTTGATCTTCCCTTATGAGGGTTGCTTCAGGAATGGTGGAGCTCAATTTCCCATAAAGTATGTGTAAAAGAAGAGCAGAAGAAACGGCCAATAGTATAGCTTGCAACAAGCAGTGTTTTATAAACAATGAAATGGTAGGGAATGTACTCACATTCTGTACACAAATATCAGGCACATAAAGGTTTCTTTTAGCGCTCAGTGCGCCTGCTGTGCTGTCTCCCCGTCCTCCTCTGTTCCTAGTGTTGTCGTCGCGATGGCGTCTGACGTCACTTCCGGATGGTATCTGGACACATCCGATGGCAATGGACTGTGAGGCACCGAGGGGGGGATCACTGGAGCGCACAAACGTCTGGAGTCTTTGGAGTCTTTGGTCTTCGCTTCCAGTCAGCTGCAGCTTGACTGAATAAGCTCTGGATCAGGCTCTACGCGTTTCGCTGCGTCATACAGCTTCGTCAGGAGCATCATCTGACGAAGCTGTATGACGAAGCTGTATGACGCAGCGAAACGCGTAGAGCCTGATCCAGAGCTTATTCAGTCAAGCTGCAGCTGACTGGAAGCGAAGACCAAAGACTCCAAAGACTCCAGACGTTTGTGCGCTCCAGTGATCCCCCCCTCGGTGCCTCACAGTCCATTGCCATCGGATGTGTCCAGATACCATCCGGAAGTGACGTCAGACGCCATCGCGACGACAACACTAGGAACAGAGGAGGACGGGGAGACAGCACAGCAGGCGCACTGAGCGCTAAAAGAAACCTTTATGTGCCTGATATTTGTGTACAGAATGTGAGTACATTCCCTACCATTTCATTGTTTATAAAACACTGCTTGTTGCAAGCTATACTATTGGCCGTTTCTTCTGCTCTTCTTTTACACATACTTTATGGGAAATTGAGCTCCACCATTCCTGAAGCAACCCTCATAAGGGAAGATCAAGAGGGGATAAAAGACCTACCCAAAGAAACCGCACCACCATATCATTATCTGACAGAGTCAGAGAAAAGCGAATTTACCCTATATGTTGCTGTAAGTAGGTTCTCCCCCAGAGCTAAGATTTACGCAAATTAACTCATCATTGAATCACAATACTGCACAATTATTGTTTGTATATGTTTTTTATTCACATGTTGTTTTCCTGACCGGGTCGCTCACTTTCCACAACCAAACACGACTTTTCATCTTTCTTCCATTCCCTTTCTTGGTTATATCATTTCTAGCACTGGCTTCTCTATGGACCCAGTCAAACTCAGTCTTAGAATGGCCACAACCCACCTCCCTGAAAGCCATAAAGCGATTCTTGGAATTTGCGAATTACTATCGTAAATTTATCAAGAATTTTTCTTCTATCGTGGCCCCCATTACTGCCCTCACCAAACAGGGAGCTAACACAGCAGTCTGGTCTCCTGTAGCTCTCCAAGCTTTCGACTCCCTCAAAAAATTTTGGCGAGCTATCGCTCGCAGGATGGATATCACCCTCCATTTTTCGTCCGGGTATCATCCCCAAACTAATGGGCAAACCGAGAGAACGAACCAAACTCTGGAGCAATACCTCAGATGCTTCATCGCAGACAGCCAAGACAATTGGGTAGATTTACTTCCGTGGGCAGAGTTCTCCCATAACTCTTTAAAGAACAGTTCCATGTTGAAATCCCCTTTTTTCATTAATTATGGTACTCACCCTCTCCCTATTGGTCCTTCCTCCTACTTATACCTTGCTCAGCCATTCATTCTTTGGCTGAGCATAGCTTTGTATGACCTGTGTTAACCACGGTCGTGCCTGCCTCAGTTCCTGTCTCTTTGTCTCCTTAGTGATCCCTTGCGTACCGAACCGGCCTGGCTGTGGATCCGCTCTGGTCTTCTACCCTTGGTTTGTATCCTGACCTCCTGGACTTCCCGACCCCTTCACCTCGGTTTTCGGATTCCGACCTACCTCCCGGCCCTGGACCCCAGGCTCTCGGTACCACCTATCTTCTGGAATCTCCCTTCTCGTCTGGCGAGTATCTTACTTTATCTTATACTCCCAGACGGTTCCAGACGCCTATTTTCCACTTTCCAGGCGTGTCCCCGTAGCTGTGGGTGCAGTTTGTTACCCATCTCACCTCAGTTTCGGGGTCCCTCCTTGTCCGTGGTGAGCACAGCGTAACACTCTAATAGCGCATCTGAGATCAGATGCATTGTAAGGAACCCCAAACTTCTCTAATAGCATGTCTGAGATCAGATGCATTGTAAGGAACCCCAACCCTCTCTAATAGCGCGTCTGAGATCAGATGTATTGTAAGGAACCCCAACCCTCTCTAATAGCGCGTCTGAGATCAGATACATTGTAAGCAACCCCAACCCTCTCTAATAGCGCGTCTGAGATCAGATGTATTGTAAGGAACCCCAACCCTCTCTAATAGCGCGTCTGAGATCAGATGCATTGTAAGGAACCCCAACCCTCTCTAATAGCGCGTCTGAGATCAGATGTATTGTAAGGAACCCCAACCCTCTCTAATAGCGCGTCTGAGATCAGATGCATTGTAAGGAACCCCAACCCTCTCTAGTAGTGCGTCTGAGATCAGATGCATTGTAAGGAACCCCAACCCTCTCTAATAGCACGTCTGAGATCAGATGCATTGTAAGGAACCCCAACCCTCTCTAATAGCGCGTCTGAGATCAGATGCATTCTAAGGAACCCCAACCCTCTCTAATAGCGCGCCTGAGATCAGATGCATTGTAAGGAACCCCAACCCTCTCTAATAGCGCGTCTGATATCTGATGCATTGTAAGGAACCTCAACCCTCTCTAATAGCGCGTCTGATATCTGATGCATTGTAAACAAGAGAGAAAGAATTGTAGGTTCCATAGAGCAGGACCTACTAGGACTCCAAAATGGGGCACACAAGTATGAGTACAAAATTGTACATTTTATTAAACAAACAGCCAAATGAAGACAAACAGACTCATAAAACACTAAAACCAAAGTGAACCGTCTTCCGAATACTAAAGTGATACCTAAGTGCACAGATAGCAAACAATTACTTGTAGAAACTCCTAAGTATAATTCATATGTAGAGAAATAATATATATATATATATATATATATATATATATATATATATATATATATATATATATATATATATATATATATATATATATGTCTCTATAAGGCGTCCTAATACACTAAAACCTCTACCAAAATAGACCAGCCTCACAGTGTTAATAATGCTCGGAAAATGGATAATTAGTAATGTGTACTTAACCAAAAATAGGAAAGTGTATCCATAAACCTTGCTAGTGTGGCAACATCCCTGTATAAACAGGTGTATAAATATACAGAGAAGCAACAGCAAGCACAAACAGTGATGGGAGCAACAAAGAATCAAGGCTGCCCCCGTGAGACTGAGATAGGAAAGATCACAGTTCAATCTCATTGGAATAAACACCTATCATGCCAGAGCAAGGGCAGCATGTGTGTGGATCTAAATGTGCTAGGAGTGGAGGTATGGTAAGAGAAACCCAATGCAGTAAGCACTCTAAGCAGGATATAAGTGTTCCCTTAGGGCCATCAAACACAACAACATCCGCTGCAACATGTCAGGTAAATAAGTAAGCAAATGTATGGCACCGCAATTGTGAAAATACTGTATAAAGGGATATAAATATCACTCCTCTGAACCTCTGTACACCAGCAAACACAGCGGTGTAAGCCGAGCGCAGCCGGAGAGAGGCGGTAACAGCTGCAGTGTCCCAGGGCATCCTGTTGCCCTGAATAGTTATAGCAGCGGTACTGACTACAGATAGCACAAATACAATGTCCCGAAATAAAGGCAATGATGCTGATACTTGCGTTCACACTGCTACTGGTCAGAATGTTGAGGTCTGGAGAAGGAGGTAGCATGGGAGACGGTGAGCGAAGACACCCAATGCGGCGTTGTAAGGAACCACAGCCCTCTCTAAAAGTGTGTCTGAGATCAGATGCACTGTAAGGAACCCCAACCCTCTCTAATAGCGCGCCTGAGATCAGATGCATTGTAAGGAACCCCAACCCTCTCTAATAGCGCGCCTGAGATCCGATGCATTGTAAGGAACCCCAACCCTCTCTAATAGCGCGTCTGAGATCCGATGCATTGTAAGGAACCCCAACCCTCTCTAATAGCGCGTCTGAGATCAGATATATTGTAAATTCTTCTGTATTTGATACAATTTTCAAATGACTAGAATATTACAGGTTACCCTTTAGGGATGCCCGGGGAACCCAAGGGTTCCTAGGAACACTGGTTGAAAAATGCTGGGTTAAGGGCATGGGCTCATTTAGAAACCTTTACTGGAGTAGCAATTTAATAAAAGCACCCAGCAAGATAACGCACTCTGCACCATATATACAATACTATAGATTAGCTTTATCTTTACAACGGAAAAGTTTGCCAAAGTTAACACGTTTCTCATAAGAGATCTGTTCAATACCTAAAAATGGCTGCCGCCATGAAGCGACATCATCCTCACTGAAACAATCGGGACCATCTCACTAGCTGGCAAATCCTGCCCTTACCCCCTGACAGGAAGTAAGTCTCTCTCTGGCTCTCATTGCCAGCAGCTGCCTCTGGCCTTTAAATAGCAGGCAGTTGCAACTTATTTTTGCTTGTGCAAAGTAGTCCAGTACTCTATGCCTTGCTCTGCCTTTGACCCTTTTGTCTTGACCCCTGCCAGGACCAGATTACCTCCTGTGTTGTTCCTGCTGTTCCTGCCTTGTTCCAGTCCGGTTCCCCCTGCGGTGTTCCAGTTCGGTTCCTTTGTCCTTGTCCGTTCCTGAGTCTTCCCCTTACCTGGGCAGGCACCTTCCCTGGAACCGGACCTGTCTTCCCCTGCATCCCATGCTTCGGATCCCAGGCCAAGGTCGGTGTACCTACTCCCTACCTCTGCCCCGCGGGTCCGTATCCTGTTCTGCAGTCAGCAGCATTACGTACATTTCTGGAATTGGGACAGGTTTACGTGTCTTAGTGATATACCGGAAAACAGGGAGCTGGTCTATAATCGCCATACTTAAAAGGAAATTTGGTTTTAGCGTTTATTTTTTATTTTTAAACAAGCTTTTTATGTTACCTTCAGTTCTTGACCTATTTGTGCTTCTGCACAGACCTTTGAAAACTGTAGCTGCCCCCTTCTAAGCCGGGAAATGTGGTTGTTCTATGTAAAGCACCAGTAACAGATAGCATGTGTAGCGGTGTTCCCCCCCCCCCCCTCCCACCACCCTCTGGGAGATTTCCTGGCTACCAGGTGTGTGGTTGATGCTGCATACTGTAGCTGTTCACTCTGAGATTCCGCCGATGTTGTTGGGGAAACAGGACAGATTTTAGGGGTGATGTTTCTTTGTTATGCTGGTGTCAGCGCCTCCATCCGCCACCGACTCCAGGAGTTCTGGAAGCAGTTCCTGCGGAAGAACTCTTTCATACTTCCCCAGACAGACGGATTTTTGTTAACAGGAACATGTTTATTCTCCATCATAGAGTACAGCATACAGATAGCACTGGTCTCCAGACTCAGGATGGTCCATTGACTTATACACCCAGCCATGGGCACCAAGGATGGTCCTAGCTCTTCCCCTACTCCCTGCCTCACTCCCTCTCCCCAAGTGGAGGGGATTGAAGGGGACAGTGCTCTGCACACCTCTCTGTGAGACCAGTCTCTCTCAGGGGAGAGACAACACTGAAACAATTTGGGTGTGCAGCCCCTTAAGTACTGAGGGGGAGGGTCCAAGGTCTGAGCCCCTTATTGGGCAGTACATAGGCTATAGCCCGCCTCCCCCCTTGTCACTCAAGGGAGCTGCTTGCTGGTGGGGAAAAGCCTGGATTGGGCCTAACACTGCCTGCACTGATACCAGGACTTGCATGTCAGGCAGGGTAGATTAGTAGCCAAGCCAGGCATGGCTACACATGTAATATGTAATACCGTCCATATTATTTTCATTCAAGTTTAGGTCCAAAGAGTCAAATTCATTTTTAGGATTAGTGTGGGCACAGTTGTTTTGTTATTTATGCTTAGAGACATCCACTCACTTATTTTATCTAAGTCTCTCTGATTTCAGCCTTACTGATTATCAGTATCTGTGTCTCATAAACCTCCATGGAGTCCCACCAACTTTAAAGAAAAGTCCTTTTTTTTGTGTGTGTGTTTAATTGTTTTGGGACCGGAACCCCCAAATGTAATTTGGTCCATCAAGGTTCACATCTCTGTGCCTGGTTGACACAAATTCAGAACTACTGTACCTCTGAAATACAATGAATTAATCCAAAAGGGTTTGATTCCTATGAGCAAATGGATAAAAATCTTTAAGATCAAGAAAACTAGCTGTGTCATTAATTTCATTCTTTTCCTTCGTACTCTAGAAAAAAATAAAATAAGAACAGTCCCACTTGGTTACAATTCAAGGACAAGTAGAACGGTCTGGTGACTTTGTCTGTATTCTTTCGTAACCCAGAATATCTAACTTCTCAATAAACGATGTTGCCAAGGTCTGGTTGTGGATTTATTGTGCATGAGTAATACTATAGCCACACACTGATCTCATAGCTGGTGCAGAAATAATTAACGAATAAAGCCGCAGTCTACACCGTCACAGAGGGAAAGTATCACTCCCAGAGAAGAAATATCAAACATTGTATGTAGTAACCACTCAGGGGTCAGATATCCATGTTACAGGGTAGGAAGTACATGGTGTAAAGTATATAGAATGGCCTTCGTCACAAAGGAGCCCTATGGTAACTTGTTCTAGACCCTAATTAAAATCATCCACTGTGCTAATAAACGGCCACGTGAGGAAGAGGTGGGCAGGAAGGGAGGGTTACTCTGACGCCCGTGGTGCCGTCGGAGAAGCGTATGTCCTTGAACAGACTGTTTCACATCTTGAAACGCTTCTTCCTGGCTAACCAGTGCCATGGTCATATGCTGCTTAGGTAAGGAATCTATTATGGTTCTTCCCCCTCATACAGAGGTATAGGGAACAGAATGCAGTGTACTGTAGGACTTGCACTTATTATGGTTTACCTTGACGATTTGGTGTGCAAGCTTATGATGCTTTGGCCAAAATATCTAACTAAAAAAAAACATATTTTATTATTATTATTAGTATTAGTATTAGCATTATTATTAGTACTGAAGCATTATTTCTTGTAATTATTACCATGTATGTTTTGTCATTTGGATGTAGCACTGGGCACCCCCTGTTTGTTATATTCCCTTGCCACAGCCCAGTGGCACTCTATGTGACATTACATATAGCCAGGATTAGGTGGGTGTGGGCGTTTGAGCTTGCTGGGTTTGTGTGTGCAGACTTAGATATATATTTGTATGTATAGCAGGGCCGCCAACAAGGGGAGTCTGATGGGGTTGGTGTCCCGGGCCCGCTGGGTGGTGCAAGTTTCCCCCCTCTGGCTAGGTCCTGCTGCCGGTCGCAGCCGGGCCCCAGCTCTCAGCTGTCTGCAGGACCTTTTTTTTGCCAGACTTCTCTCTTCCTGTCTGATGCACTGAGTCCTCTGACATCTGTGCCAGAAGTCAGCGGGGAAGCCAATGCACACTGGCGTGAGAGGGAGGCCCGGCGCGCGTCACCCCCAGACACTTTGGCCACTGCCCCCCTCGTCTATGCAGCCACCACCGTCTCCCCCCCATCTCCTCTCTGCAGCCACCGGCCCCCCTCCTCCTCTCTGCAGCCACTGCTCCCCCTCCTCCTCTCTGCAGCCACCGGCCCCCCTCCTCTCGGCAGCCCCCGCCCCTCCTCCTCCTCTGCAGCCACCGCCCCCCCTCCTCCTCTCTGCAGCCACTGCTCCCCCTCTGCAGCCACCACCCAGCCTCCTCCTCTATGCAGCTACCGCCCCCCCTCCTCCTCTTTGCAGCCACTGCTCCCCCTCCTCCTCCTCTGCACCACCGCCCCCTCCTCCTCTGCAGCCACCGCCCCCCCTCCTCTCTGCAGCCACTGCTTCCCCTCCTCGTCCTCTGCAGCCACCCCCCCCTCCTCCTTTATGCAGCCACCGCCCCCCCTCCTCCTCTCTGCAGCCACTGCTCCCCCTCCTCCTCTCTGCAGCCATCGGCCCCACCCCCTCCTCCTCTCTGCAGCCACTGCTCCCCCTCCTCCTCCTCTGCAGCCACCGCCCCCCCTCCTCCTCTCTGCAGCCACTGCTCCCCCCTCCTCCTCCTCTGCAGCCACCGCCCCCCCTCCTCCTCTTTGCAGCCACTGCTCCCCCCCCCTCTGCAGCCACCGCCCCCCCTCCTCCTCTCTGCAGCCACCGCCTCTCCTCTCTGCAGCCACTGCTCCCCCCTCCTCTTCAGCCACCGCCCCCCGCTCCTCATCTCTGCAGCCACCGCCCCTCCTCCTCCTCTCTGCAGCTACTGCTCCCCCCTCCTCTTCAGCCACCGCCCCCCACTCCTCCTCTCTGCAGCCACCGCCCCTCCTCCTCCTCTCTGCAGCTACTGCTCCCCCCTCCTCTTCAGCCACTGCCCCCCACTCCTCCTCTCTGCAGCCACCACCCCTCCTCCTCCTCCTCTCTGAAGCCACTACTCCCCCCCTCCTCTGCAGCCACCGGCCCCCCTCCTCTCTGCAGCCACCGCCTCTCCTCTCTGCAGCCACTGCTCCCCCCTCCTCTTCAGCCACTGGCACCCCTTCCTCCTCTGCAGCCAGCGGCCCCACCCCCTCCTCCTCTCTGCGGCCACCGCCCCCTCTTCTTCTATGCAGCCACCGGCCCCCCCTCTTCCTCTCTGCAGCCACCGCCCCCCTCCTCTCTGCAACCACCGCCCCCCTCCTCTCTGCAACCACTGCCCTCCCTCCTCTCTGTAACCACCACCCCCTCTCCTCTCTGCAACCACCACCCCCCTCATCTATGCAGCCACCGCCCCCCCCTCTCTGCCCTTCTGCAGTCACTGGCCCCCCCACAGGCACCATGCCCAACCTGACACCATTCCCAAGGTAAGTCTGAATTTTATTGGGGAGGTGGAGGTATATTTTATATGTATTGGGGAGGTGGGGGTATTTTCTATATGTATTGGGGAGGTGGGGGTATTTTGTATATGTATTGGGGAGGTGGGGGTATATTTTATATGTATTGGGGAGGTGGGGGTATATTTTATATGTATTGGGGAGGTGGGGGTATATTTTATATGTATTTGGGAGGTGGGGGTATATTTTATATGTTTTGGGGTGGTGGGGTATATTTTATATGTATTGGGGTGGTGGGGGTATATTTTATATGTATTGGGGAGGTGGGGGTATATTTTATATGTATTGGGGTGGTGGGGGTATAGTTTATATGTATGGGGGTGGTGAGGGTATATTTTATATGTATTGGGGTGGTGGGGGTATAGTTTATATGTATGGGGGTGGTGGGGGTATATTTTATATGTATTGGGGAGGTGGGGGTATAGTTTATATGTATTGGGGAGGTGGGGGTATATTTTATATGTATTGGGGAGGTGGGGGTATATTTTATATGTATTGGGGAGGTGGGGGTATATTTTATATGTATTGGGGAGGTGGGGGTATATTTTGCTCCTTGCATGTGTCCTGGGCCCCATGATTTCTGCTGGCGGCCCTGATGTATATTACACACAGGTGAACAGTGGAACATTTTACTGAAATAAATTTAATTAAACCAAATAATGTAAAATCATATGTAAAAATCTAACATTTTTATATAAAAGGGGGAAACACAAACGCCTCCTTTAATCTGTATGTGGGTTTATGGTCTTTAATGTGTAGATCTATTTAGACTCTTTTTCAGGATTTCCCAGATTGAACATGTTCAATGCCTATACTGTACATTCCAAGGCCCTGGTTTGCTGTCTGTGCATGTCTCTCCAGAGCAGGTTATTGTGTAAGGATCCTGCATCGAAATTATCAGCTAGTTTTTTTCCACACATTTGTTTTTTTTATTGCTGGAGCATACTGATAAATACCACCCCGAACTTTTAAAGTTAATGAACTGTCGGATATTAGAAGACTTGGTATTATTCCAGCTGGAAATGTTTTACTCTGAATAATGTGCTGACATGCCTCGCAATAGGGTCCTTTTTTGCTTGCCCTGCTTCATGGTGGTGGGGGCGAGGGAAGCAAAATAACTGTGTCCATAAGCACACTTGGCATTATTCCAGCAGGAAAAAAAACGTGCTCCGAATAATGTGCTGACATGCCTTACATTATTATTATACTTCGGTCTTTGAATTGTACCCAATTGAAATAAAGGTTAGTTATTAAGTGTAGGATGTGAGTATAGAGTGAACTCAACACAGACTTTGGGGGCTATACACAAAGCAGTGAGCTTTTACAATAATAATAATAATAATAATAAGCCTTTTGGTATCGTGCTTAAAAAAATGAAGCTGCCCCCCCCCCCTGCTATCGCGCTTAAACTTATAAAGCACGATAGCTGTAAGAACTGCATGGACCGATGTTACAGGCGATCATACATTAAATATATTCATTTTAATAGTAATAATGTACATGAGCAGGGGGTCTCCTGAGCTGAACCGCATTGGTTTCAGCCTCTGGGACCCTCTACTTCAAGAGATACAGGCCCCGTTATGGGGTGCCGGAATCCCCTGTGCTTTTAAAGCTCCCGAGTCACGTGACCAGGGGATTTAAATCTTGCAGGGGAATAACAGCCCATTTACCCATTTAAAATACAGAATTAAGCAGCAGTGATGAAGTAAATAAAACTTGCACTCACCCCTGCCAGGCTGCCACGATGAAGGCCGTCCTCATTTTCATCACCATCCGTGTCCTCCATTGCCACAAACAATGCAGTACAATCAAAAATACAATCTAATGTCCCCTAACCCCTTAATCACCTTAGCGGTTAGTAATCGCTATAGTAAAAAAGGGGTTAACCGACCCTCTCCCACTACCCACCCAGGAGGCCTAAACACCCTCCCCAGGCAACTAACCCCATTCTTCACCCATTCATTGGTACAGTGGGCACATCATGCCCATATAATAATAATAAAAATAATAATAGTGTCACAAAAAGCAACATGGCTGCCGTCACATGATACTTCAGCCAATCCGATTGGGCGATGTATATCCCCAATCTGGTTGTTGTAGAGCATGTGACCAACCAGGGACCCCCGCCAGCCTATTGTATTAATGCTGTGCTGAAAATTTTTTAAACAATGCTTTTCTGAAAGTCTCCATCTCTTGTGCACCAGCCTTTAGCTGGTGATAAGAAATGGTGAGCTTTTAAAGTACGATTCACTTATCACTGCTTTGTGAATCGCGCAGACTGGTAAAAGCTGGCACATTTCCCATTTTTTGGCTGATCGTACAACTTTTTTTTCAGTGAGCTTTTTTTTCTGAAAAAATGCCTTTTACGCGCGATACTGCAGTGTTATCACTGCTTTGTGAATCGCGCTGCAGGCCTTATTGTACTTAAAGGGCATTTATCTCACTTAAATGGACTTTTCACTGCTTTGTGCATAGCCCCCTTTGTATCTATGACTATTTTCCAAACCTATCTCCTTGATGCACCTGTTCTCCTTTTTGGAGCAGAGCAAGATTTTTGCTTTGTTTGTGTTCTCTGTTAACAAAAAAGTCTTTACAAAAAATACATTAAAGGATAGAAGGGAAACGGGGGGTGGGGGGTATGATTAAAACGTTTAAATACATAAAGGGTTTCAACAAGGTACAAGCTGGAAGCATATTTCGGAGGAAGAGGAGTGCGAGAGCAGGGTGTCGTACTCTGAAGCTGGAGGGTGGGGTTGCTATGGGAAAATGGGAGGAAGTACTTCTTTATTTGAAAGGGGGGTGAACCCCAACAGAGTGTAACAGGTGCTCACCATCAACAGGACGGAACCACGAGGCCGAAGCGGGGTTAATGATACACCGACCTGGAGCCGCGTCCGGATGCGGGACTCGTCATGGTGGGTAGTGAGTCAGGGTTGGAGAGAGCAGAGTAGTAGGCGAGCAAGCCGAGGTCGAGGAGTTGGAGGGGTACGGATCGTAGGGGCCACTAGCCGAGGTCGAGGATTGGAGAAGGCAGCGGTGTCGAGGCAGATGTGCTTGTGACCAGCACACGTTACATGAGACTACACTCGGCCAACTTCCAGGTGGAAGAGGCTGAGCCTAAATAGCAGGGAGAGCCAATAGGCGGAGAGCTGCACAGCAGGCAGGAACAAGGCAGGCTTCAGGAACAGGTGCAGCCAATTACTAAGTTCAGGGAGAGATTTTCCAGGAACCAATATGGCCACAACAGCCACATAAGGGCAAGTTCCAGCAAAACCTTGGACTGGAACCAAGAGGTGATGAGGACTAATACAGGAAATTAATGTAAAAAATGCTAGGGATAGACATAAGCTTATCCTAAATATGAAAGAAAGACAAAGATCAAATGGGTCTGAGGTTTAACAGCAGATGGGGAAATGGGCCGGCACTGAGGGACATGTGGTTCTGATTAAGAATGTGACGTCACGTTCTATGTCTCTTTACTTGTTGGCATTAGATGGGGTATGTATAATAAAGATATGTAAAGGGGAAGAATGGGGATAAATGGGAATGAGAACATGGGGGAAATTAGGAAAAATATACAGATAGGTCAATGAACCCCTTCGGGTTAAGTTGAGACAGTGACTCGTATCCTCTGCTTGGGTTTTATTATATCAATATAGGTTGATGTCAACTTTTTACATTTTCCTGTCAGTTGCAAAGGATAATGTAGACTCGAGTACGTGGTATTGGTGTACGGACGTGTTTGACCATCCTATTGCTGATGTGATGTGTCTATATTCTGTGCTCCCAAGTTTTTCTAAGTGCAATATTTTTCGCAATTAAGATGTAAATGATAATTTTTCTCAATTTCCTATGTTCCAGCTAACTGAATCATTGAAAGAGAAAAAAAATTTACGGGGAAGGAGTGTGTGTGGGGGGGGGGAGGGGAAGGAGTGTGTGTGGGGGGGGGGGGAGGGGAAGGAGTGTGTGTGGGGGGGGGAGGGGAAGGAGTGTGTGTGGGGGGGGGGAGGGGAAGGAGTGTGTGTGGGGGGGGGGGGGGGAGGGAGGGGAGGGGTGTGGGGGAGAGGAGGGGTGTGGGGGGGGGCAAAACCAAGCCTTAAACTGACCTGATATCTCTACAGGACCTACCCGCTGACCAGTGGGGGATGGCTTTGGAGACTATTGCGGCACCTAATCAAGAGCTGAGTGAGTTCCGCGGCATGGGCCATTCCCGGGACGTGCCGGTGGGGCTGCCGTGTGGTGGCCTGCAGAGAGAGACGGCGAGACAGCACACCAACTCTGTGTGGCCGGCGCTGTGGAGAGAATCGGAGAGGCCTAGGAGGTCCCAAATTCCCCCCCAGCCCTCCCCACCCCTCTACTACTGTCTCTCCGGAGGATGCTGTTTGGCAGGCAGACGTGACCTGGGGTGCAGTGCCTCGGAGAGGAGGTGAATAACCCCCCCCCCCCCTTGTTCCCTCCCCCCTGCAGAGAAGGTCAACAACCACAGCTGCCCCTGGGGGTGGAGAAGAGGGAGACATTCCCTGAGGGGAAACCGACCCAACACACAAAGTAGATCAGACCCTCTTAGGGCCAGAGGAAGAGGCCCTGCTAGTGCCAATTTGAGTGCAACAGGGACAAGGGAGACTTACCCCCAGACATCTTACGGGAATAATAAGTCCCCTCAAATATAAACAAAAGCCCCAGGTCACAAGTGCAGATCGCAACATATCAGATAAAGAGTTGTGCAGGTTCTTTCATGATGTCCATCCTAAAATTGTATTTTAGGATGCGTGCGAGTATTATACCACTTTCCTGTAGCTAGCGTGGGGACAGGAGGATACATATCAGAGCCTTTTACAATAAGTAAAGACACAAAACAATGTTGAAGCATTGGCTGCCAGGATAAGGTCCAAACGAGATATACCAGGTATTAAGGTGGGGGATAAGGATTCTAAAACATCCTTATACTCAGGTGATGTATTTGTGACTATAACAAAGCCAATGATCCCCTTGCCCATTTTATTGCCAGAACTAGAAGAGTTTGGGAGTCTGACGGTGGCTTAAAGTAGCCTATAAACCTGGAGCAATGGGATTACATATGCCAGGACTTTCTGTAAATTGATTAAAATGCATTTTGCCTTCAAGTTCAAAACCCATAGTATTAAATATCTGGGAGTGTATATAACTAAAACACATAACCATTTTTTCAAGCTCATTTTCCTCCGATAATTAAGAATGTGGAAGCGGAGCTGAGGGTTTGGAGGAAATATACTAAAAATGGGCAGAATCATGTGCATAAAAATGAATATTTTGGCCGGACTCTCATATCTCTTCCAAGCGCTTCCCATTTGGATACGCAATGTTCACTTGAAGAAGTGACAGCGGATCATTCTCAACTTTGGTTAGACAAAAAACCTAGGGTGTCCAAATAAATATATGAATCCACGGAAGAGGGGGACGTTTAGCTCTCCCATGATTGGAAAAGTATCATGTAGCTGCTCGTCTGAGTCAGATGGTTGATTGGCAATTACCCGCAGAGGAGGCTAAAGTCTGGGTGACCTTGAAAAATATACCTGCTGTAATTGGCCTTTAGTTTGGTGAATATGGTTACATAAAAAGCAAAGAAATGTATTGAAGAATACAATGCTATAGTGAAACTCTCATTGTATATTTGGGGTACTTGGCCATTAAGGTGGACTTGTGTTGTAGATAGTGCGACTATGTGGTAACCATGGGTCTTATATGATGGTCATGTCCTAAAGATACTGTACAAACATTTTGGGAATATATAATAATATTCGTGGTATTGGAAATGTCACCATATTAAAAAGACACTTGTACACCATATCCTTATAGCAGCTAGATAGCTAGCAGTTTGGAAACAGTCGGAACCTCCCACCTTTTAAACAAGTTTGGGACATACTATTAATGGAAAAATTAACTGGTATGACCAACTATACTTCTGAAAAGTTTCTAAATGTATGGACTCTTTGGATAGAAATTTTTTCCTGTTTGGCTGTTAGTCGTGGGACAAAGTGTTGTAAAGGGGATAAGAAAATGTTTCAAAGGGTACCAACCTCTGCTCTGCTACTGTACATGGGTACCGGGTCCCGAATCATAACCGCATGAATAAGAAGAAAATGATTGCTCCCACCTGAGCACAATTCCCATCAGTCTTCCCCAATTCATTTTTCTCTTCTTGGATATTGTTCTTATCATTATTCTATAAAGGCAGATTAACATACATCATGCTGATTAGAGGGTAACATTCAATGTATTCGATGATTAAAACTGAAATCCAATTGTGATAATAAGAGAATGTGGCAATGTACCGCCCAATGATAATACTGTATGCTGGACAGATTAGATATAACACCGACCTGCATACTGTGAGACTTACACCCTTAACGATTCCTATTCTGCATCTTATGTGTCAAAATATCAATAAAAACATTGTTAAAAAAAATCATATGAGTTATGGCACGTTTGCATGAGACTAAAAAATGATTGTTTTCCATTAGAAACAATGTTCTGAGCGACATCCAGCGCTTCTATAACTGGCCATCTGCAGAGCTTTTTATTGCGATCAATGAATACTGTACGTCAACAAGGAAGTCCATGAATAGGTTGAATGAAGCCTCTTTTGTTTCAGCTGAGTGAATAGCTCTCATATGTAAACACGTGTGGCTTGGAGGTTGCCGTACTTACTCATATCATTTAAAAGTACAAAGCAGGCACCATAGTAAAAAATGAATTATTTCTTCCTCCTGTTGCAAAAATGTTGTTCATCTTTTAAACATATATTCAAACAGACAAAACATCTGAATGGCTCCTTTCTACTGTAAGCTTATTTATGCATTTGATTATATTATGTGCTCACCTTCAACAAACTGCAAACAATGTATGAGTAAGATCCCCAAGTGTATTTATATGAGTAAAGAAATATGTTTACATTGTATATGGAGCATATCATCACTCGCTGATACTGTATGTGCTTACTGCTGATGGGTCTTTTTTTCTAAGTATGTACCAAACGGTTGATTTGGCCGCTCCTAATGTTCCTGCTACTGTATCTCTCTGATTTTTCTTTTTTTTTGCAGCCTAAGGATGCCCTGTTTCACTTGCATTGAGAGCTCTTTTGACCGCATGTTGTGGGTTCACAGCAACAGCTTCCAAATGCGAATGCCACACCTGGAATCAACTCCAGACCTTTTACCTGCTTAATTGATGATAAAATAACGAAGGAATAGCCCACACCTGTCGATGAAACATCTTTTGAGTTAATTGTCCAATTACTTTTGGTCCCTTGAAAAAGAAGGGGCTACATATTAAAGAGATGTAATTCCTAAACCCGTCTCCAATTTGGATGTGAATACCCTCAAATTAAAGCTGATAGACTGCACTTTAATCCCATATTCATTATTTAACTGTAACTTGAATTTATTTTGGTACACAACCAAAATAACAAAACTTGTATCAGTGTCCAATTATTTCCGGGCATGCGTGTGCGTGCGTGCGTGCGTCTGTGTGTGTATATACACTTAGTTAAGTTATGGTAGGTAAAAATGTGACAAAAACCCTCCACAGCAAAGCAAATAGCAAATGGAAATATTACTGTATGCTCATTTGCATGTCTTAGCAGGTCTGCAAACCCGCCCTTCACCATTATCACCCTGCACACAGCACTTCCACTGCAGCAAGGGATTCTGGGAAATGACATGCAAATGAGCACACAGTGCCACCTTTTGCTTCAAAACCATTAACATGGTTCCCTATAGGCTTAAGCTTGCTGCATGGTCACAGCTTTGAGCACAGCCAGGGTTAAGATGCATAGCCAGTAAACCCACCCACAGACAGCCATTTCGACCATATATATATACATACACGCACAGTGGAACTGTTTGGTGTGTAAATATTAAAGTAGGTTGGGACTCTAGCCACTAGTACATCACATTTGACCACTGGTTACACCTAAATACAGTTTCAGTATACTGTATGTTGTTAAATCCTGCTCCAGAGTTCAATGCCTCATCATTGTTCCACTGTTTACAGACACTGGAATGTGTTCCACTAAAGTACAGTTCCTGTCCCAATGCTCTCCTGCGTCAAGAACCAGATTAACAGAAATGTAAACACTGACATGAGAACTTGTACTTTAAGAATAATGCACTTAATACTCAGCAGATTTGGTATTAGATTGGCTTAATCCTGTCTGTAAAGGGATTTGTTATCTTATTCCTTTTACTGTAATTTCCCCTGCGCAGGAAAAGCTCCGCCAAAGGAACGTGTTATTATACTGTAAGACTGAACGAGGTGTTTAAAGCATTGTTAGTTTGTGACGTCAAAGGCTGTGGGGTTTACATTGGTAACCTTGAGAGGTGTTTGAAAATATTTCTCTGCAGCCTGTCTCCCATTACCATGTATTATTCTCATTTACAATCCAATACTTATTGGTTCACCTTTCCTACAATACAGACAGATGAATAGGGTGTAGGTCTCCTTTGCCTGTACTAGATATTAAGTATGTACCTTTGCATGTGTGCTTGCAGGAATAGCAATGGAAATATGGGACTTTGTTATGGAAGATTTGCTTTTGTTTGGCTTATCATGGATGTTGGATTATTAGAGCATAGAAAATAAGGGCTCCTCACAAAGGGAAGTGCTGGAGAAGGAGGAAGGGAGGGTGGTGATCTCTGAAACTACAAAAGGGATGTAGAGCATAGAGGGAAAGTATGTAGTGTAGGGTGAAGAAGTCTGTTCCCCCCTCACAGTAGGTACCTAAGCATCCTAAATGTAGACAAGATAGTGGTTTAAAGTGTTGTTAGCACTGGCTTTTACAGTAAGTGGGTAGTCCGAGTCTGATTTAGTGCACAAATGAACTCCAGGGAGGTGGAGGAAGTTTAGTAATCTGCAGTAGTGGTAATATCTATGCAGAATGAAGGGGACACACCCAGAATGCCTTTCAGAGTTAATGTGGGGACACAGCCTATACTGTATTCCTGTAAGAGTTCATGTTCCTGTGCTCTGTTTGGTGTGCAAGCTAATTCTGTGCTCTTCACCACTTAATTTTCCATATAAGAACAATGGTCTTCTGTTTGATTGAATGATGAGTGGTGAGAAATATACATGTGTGCAAACATAACTTGTGTACAATTTAATAAAGCAGTAATACTACACCCCCCCCTTTTTTTCTTATTTATATATGTGAAGCATGTGACAATATATAATTCTACATTCTTAGATACTGTAAACTGGCAGTCGTTTGGTGCTCTTGTTAGAAATGTGTAAAAATCCTGATTGTGTAACTAACATAATGAATGCTTCAGTCAGTGTAAGTCAGCAGCTACACTGTAACCTTATATTACTAAGGTAACATTATCTATTGTTATAGTTTGCAGCTCAAACTGCTGGGAACATTGGCAACAAATTATCCCAAACAGGAAAGTGTTACAAAGATCTTGCGCTGCTTGGGAGGGGTGCTAAAACCTGCTGTAGATATCAAAGGATGCTTTAAAACTCATTAAAATGTAATTAAAGAGGCAATCCAAGCACCTTTAAAAAAATTGTTTTAATACATGCAGCCTTTGATTACCTTTATTGAAAACTAATTACCCAAGATGCCGATCGATTAGTTCTCCCGTGATCGATCAGCAAAATCCAGCTTCCCAGGTTTCACTAAATGGCAGCCTTCTGTTTCAAATCAATCCTTCAGTCAGTGTAACTCAGCAGCTACAATGTATTATTATATAACTAAGGTTAATATTACCTATTGTTACAGTTTGCAGCTCAAACTGCTGGGAATATTGGCAACAAATTATCACAAACAGGAAAGTGCTACAAATATCTTGCACTGCTGGGGCAAGTGTGCTAAAACTTGCTATAGAAATAAAAAAATTCTCCATATATTAAAACTCATTAAAAATAAGAGTAGTATTATCTAATACTACAGAACTGTTTTTTTTTTAACACATGTAGAATAAGGCTTCGATTGCCCCTTTAAGAGCTGAATAAAATATATTTTTAAATACAGTATTATCTAATACTACATAACTGTTTTATTAAAATAAAAAAACATAAGATTTCACATTTTCCTGCTTGATGAAAATGTTTAGTTACTTAATTGACTTGTTGATAATGTTAACATGCGTCAGAATGCTTCACCACCACCACTTACAGGACATATTGCTCCCAATCATTGATCCATGAAACACAAAGATTACAAAAAGACAATACAGCTTTTGTTCACCTAACTAGTCTGCTATCTTTGTACAGGAAGCTCACTTATAAGGGACTGAATAGATAAACATGTTTGCATTGTTATTTTTCATTTCTGTTCAATTTTCTCAATTTCCCTTATGGGTTTAAAAATAACACACATTTATGTTTCAACACAAGAATTTGCATACTACTCTGGATATGCATGTACACATGTCCACAAACATGTTTCTCCTATGCAACAAGCAGGACCTATAAACTGTATATAATCTTTTCTCAGCCTTGATCTCTTATTAGAATACATATTTTGTGATACTATATTGTAAGTAATTTTCTTAAACTTTATAAACCTTCTGCTCCATACATGTTGTTTTTCTTTTGTTCTATAAAAATGTGATAAATAAATAAAAAGTCATACTTTCAAATGTTGGCAGCAATGAATTATTATTGGGTCCAACTTAGACCTAACAATAATACTTATTTTATGATTAAACTTCTCCTGTGCTCAAAATCCAGGGATGCAGAGATGGGTTTTTTTTTTGTAATCTCTTTATTATTGGGAATTGAAAGGTTTGTCATTCCCTTGTATTTAGGATGATCGCGTTTTCTGCACCTCTCCCTCCCCACTGTCACATGAACAAATATAGCATTTGAGAGCCCATTTGCACACATGTAGCTTCCTTAAAAGGTTTACACGTCGTAGGCGTGCATTTTGTTTGCTGCCTGTTGAAAAGAAGAAGGGGAATTAATTTGCCCTTTACAAACAAGTTTTGTTTTCCTTCATGAGAACTATGCAGTTAGGAACGTTTTGGCCACAGTTTCCATTTTCAATTCAATCTGTTGTCCAGATTTTTATTGTGCTGTGGCTTTTGGGTTCTTTCATTTAGAACTGGTTTCAGCACCTCTATGCATAGATAGCTCCCTGCAGTCTCTCCATCTCTCAACTGCACAGCTGCTGTGTTTCAGAACCACACGTAAGCTTGCTTCAGTGGGACAGCAATTTCCAACGTACTGTACTGTACAGTATTTTAAATATGATTGGGATGATTAAATACCTGCATGACTTGTATGATCTTGGTTTACCTGCGTAGGTATACTTCCCAACAACCCATGAAGGAAGTATAGAATGGGATTCATTGCCCAATGGAAATCCTGTGATCATTTAACAGCAATTCAAAAGAAATGAGAGATTCTCTCACAAATGATGTATTAGTAAATCAGTAAGACTATTTGCGGTTTACCATTGTGTTTCATATTTCATAAGATCAGTGTATACTGAAATGCTACATGGAGAGTAAAGCACATACATGTATATATTATCTTTGCGGTGCTATGAAATAGTATATAAAATAATATCTATATGCAGCCATCACTGCACCTGACGAAAAGGAGCTGCAACCCCCCAAACGTTGTGCTTTTCTCTGCAAAAATAAAAAGAGAAATGTTTGACATGTTCCGGTGACTACATCATTAAGTGCAGCCAACTAAACGTTTATGTCTATTAAAATTGGGATGGGGAAGGAATACAATTTTGTTGGACGGTACCACACGCCAAAATTAGACACCGTTTTAAGCAACAATACACCGTGAGCCCCTCTCGCACCTATATATATATTTATCAATTTTTACATGGAACCTATATATATATATATATATATATATATATATATATATATATAGGTTCCATGTAAAAATTGATTTCAGGCAAAAGGTGACACAGTGTGCTCATTTGCATGTCATTTCCCAGAATCCCTTGCTGCAGTGGAAGCACTGTATGCTGGGGATAATGGTGAGAGGCAGGGTTGCAGACCTATCTAAGACGTGAATGTGCTCACAAGTGATCTTTTTATTTGCTATATGCAATACGCATACCCCCCTCCCCCCCCAATACAGTCCTTTATACTGTAAGATGTTGGCCATATAAATGTATGCATATCTTTATTTAGATAGCGCCATCCAGGTACACAGAGCGTCCCAGCAGTAATACACGTAACATAATAATATGACACATAATGGGAATAAGCGCTTCAGACATGACAGTAACAATAGGAAAGGGAGTCCCTGCCCTGAAAAGTTTATAATCTAAATCATCTGCAACTCCTTCCATTGGCACTCCCCAAGTTGCAGGTTTTTTTTGCTCCACGTTTGCCTTGAAACATTCAGCTGATTTAGTCCAGTTCTGCATACTGGTGCTTAGAGAGAAGAAGAAGAAGAGGAGGTTATCTCAACCAGTGTTTCATGAACAACCTATATATTCCAACTTGGAGCTTGAAGTGGTCACACCTAGAGAGAGCTAAAGTGACTGTGGATAAACCAAAGAATCTCCCTATGCTTCAGAGGCACCACAATTACATGGTAAGTTCTTTGAGCCAAGATAAAATTTAGTCTGCAAATGCAACCATTTACAACACTGTCAGTGCAGAATAAGAATACTGTACATGATTTTTCTACTCTAAAAGACAAGAGAAATAAACCGTGAACATCATCATGATTTTTAAATGGATTTCACTGTTAAATGATTACTATTTTATGGAGTAAAACCAATGTGAGTTTGTAACATTTTACTCCAGTACACTAGAAATGGTCAACCTGATATTACACTGAATATAACATGATGTGTTAGTTGACAAATCTGGGGTTCATTGCATGAGATATAATAATAAAAACACATAAATTCAGTCCCAGCTGCTGTGTTAAAGACCGTAGTAGATTACTCATTGTGATGGCAAAACATGTTGGTTTTTTTTAAATTGACTTTTATTACAAGAAAATAGGGAAAAAACACATCTGAACATACGTGTGGAACTATAGAATTGCATTTAGATGTTATAATAATAATTATTTTATTATTATAAAATATTAATCTGAGAGACATGGCATGTTTCTTTAGTAAAGGTAAATCATTCCTCTTTAATTCGGTTCTTCCTTGTTTTGGTAATAAAGGAAAAGCGTCATCAGTTTATTTGGGTTCTTTTTAAGTTGGTGAATACTAATGAGCACTTGTTAAGGCCCCCCTCTGACGTTGATCTGTTATTATTTATTTTTTCCATTTGCTTTTGGAAGAGATTATGACTAAACAACCCCGCTTCACCCCCACTCTCCCCGAGTATAAATAGGAGTGGCACACAGCGCAGCAGTCACTGCACAGGACCAGAGCTCGCGAGAGACTGAACCGTGGGAAACCAACCTCCACAAACACATCAAAACCAACACAAAACGGCATGTACTCCAGCAGAATTGACAGACCCAGAAGAGTTAAGTCTGTTGACTCCATGAACACAAGTTGTGATGAGAATCAGATAAATAATGGGGTAAGATCATGTTCTGTGCTTGGTTAATTTAAGTTGAGGAGCGTTGTAGATGTGTGTGTTGGTCTAACAATGGGTTTCACTAGTTTTCTTCTGGATTTAAAGGTAAAACGAGAGCAAGGGGTTCATCAAGTGTACAGAGGTAGCTTTTCTTCTGCCTGGGACGAGTATAAAAGTATATATATATATATATATATATATATATATATATACACACACACACACACACACACACACACACACACACACACACACACACACACAAAATTATTTTTTTAAAGAGGTAATGCATTTGAGTAAAAACCATTAACATGAAAAATCAACTAATATTTATATTCACCAGTCCAATTGAAGTATACAGTTCATGTTCCAAGCAGTAATTGACACGTTTCTCTTCTTCCGAGGTAAACAATAAATACACAATACATTCTTAGAATAAATTAGTCTCCCACGCTGATTAATGTATCTTAAAGGATCTCTGAACCCCTACATTGTGTGTTTCACTGGCTCTGTAGGATCTTTATGAAATCTACCTGTAACATACTGTAGCACGGTGTTTCTGCAAACTTCAATATTGCCAGTGGTATTTAAAGTTTCCAAAACTGTTTCCATGTCTCACAGGGGCAGGATTCTTGATATTCATTTTATTATTGGGGTATTTTGGGACATCTCTTCCTTGAACCCCTGTTTCTGAACCTGTGGTATTTTGGGACATCTCTTCCTTGAACCCTTGTTTCTGAACCTGCCCATACTTTTTTGCCATTTTATATAGCGCTGCCAGCGTATCGCTGTACAAGGACATTTTGTAGGCACGAGTCCCTGCCCCAGAGAGCTTACCATTTATTTTTTGGGTGCCTGAGGCACAGGGAGATAAAGTGACTTGCCCAAGGTTACAAGGAGCTGACAGCAGGGTTTCAACTCAGTGTTATTGTCAGTTTCAATGTCTTTACTCACTAAGCCATTACTTTAACCCTCCTTAGAACTAATGTGGTATATTGTACTTACCACCTTCATACATTTAATATTCATCTTAACAATTTCTATTGCTTTTCCATTCAATATTGTTCTTGTTTTTGTGGCGGAATTAGAATTTTTATACATTAGGGTCTACTTTTTCATAGGGTGAAGGACCTGAGGACTAACCTGCCACACATTCTGATCATATGTCACGCTGGTTGTTCATTATCACATTATCACATCATTCATTAGCTCATTGACTATTCCTATGATAGATTCCTGAGAGCTGCTGTATATGATAACAGACTGTGTACGATATGTAAATGAGCTTGATGTACCTAATGAACACCAAAAGCCTACCCTTTGTATTTTCAAAAAAGTCAACCAAGTAATAGCATTATTTTTAAACGCGAAAGCTTTGATTCTATCTTTTTTTTCAATGAACCACATTATTTGGGTGTCCATATTTCTTGTGTGAGTATTAATCACCTATAAATTGTAATGCTGTGTAAATTTAAATCCTACCATATTATACTAAACAACAGGACCTAGCATCAATTGTATTCTCTGGAATGTGTTCCTATTTCAGAAAACATCATCATTCTTTTGCTATTTTTGGGGGCGGGGAGGGGGGAGATTTCCTTCTGTACACAATTGAAATGTAGACGGGACCCCCTCCCCTCAGATGCATATAAAAAATACTTATTTTCCAAATAGTTTTTTCACTAAATTGCTGGCAATCTTTAATTGAACCTATATAACAATTGTACGTACACATTTTTTCTGGTTGGTATTCTAGAATCTAGACTATATAATTAACATCTTACCCTGGATACTTGGAACTTTTTATATACAAAATATTTATGTAAATTATGCATTTACTCAGGACTTTTTCTTTGCTCCACTTTTTCTGAGCTGCAGTTCGACTTGGGTGTAGCAACACCTTTTCTACTATACAGTAGCATTTTATCGTGTGTGTATTTAAGGTTTACTAGGGATGGGATTATTTGTGATCCAATCCCAGACAGTGTAAGAAGGTCAACAGTAAATCTTACCAGTACACACCTGCTTGTGTCGGATTTCCAAAACTGTAAACCTTTTAGTCCTGATGAGCCAGGCCAAAATGTAGATTTATCACGTAAAGAGTCAATTGAAGATGAGATCAGGATCCAGACTTGCAATAAAACACCAACTTTTATAAAACATTTCGTAAACTCTGACACACGTGCAGTTCCATTAAATATGAGCATACTGTACGGACAGTTAGAAAGCCTGTTAGAAAGCTTGGAATGCATACA
The DNA here is from genome assembly GCF_040206685.1 of Ascaphus truei. Taxonomy (NCBI): domain Eukaryota; kingdom Metazoa; phylum Chordata; class Amphibia; order Anura; family Ascaphidae; genus Ascaphus; species Ascaphus truei. The sequence goes on along the minus strand of NW_027457131.1, from coordinate 30,762 downwards.
GTATTTACCATTAAGAAAAGTTCATCAGTAATTCATCTTTTGTCTAGTAAAGATAAATAAAGGTGTTCCGATACCATTCAGGTTTAATGTTCAGCTGTCATTATCCTCAGCCTTGTATGGGGTATTAATATGTTCAGTGCCGGAGGGCTTGCAAGGAGATGGTTTAATGAAGCATCTGCAGGCATATTAGATACTGATGTTCTGGATGGGGAACTACTGTAGGAGTGATGTTGTGGCAAAATATAAATTTAATCTAAATTATATATTGCCCACTACAAAACAAATTATGTTCATTCTTAATATTCAAAGACGTGATATTAGGAGTCCTGGAAGTTTACAGGCTGGAAGCTTTGGAACATCCATTCGCCAATAAAGGTGTCATCTCTATCAAGCTATTTGTTGGATGTTCTCTTACTGTAAGTAAGTATAGATATAGGATAAAGTATCAGTTGTCTAAATTTAGCATAGGTTGAACTTGATGGACCTATGTCTTTTTTCAACCTCATCTACTATGTAACTATGTAACTATGTACTGATATGATTAATATACTGATTGGTTGCTGCTATGAGCCCATTTTTTGACATCACGGTTTTTTCCAACCACAGTTCCACTGCTTACGTTTACATATGGCGTTTGGTTTGTAGACGATATTCGAATAATTATTTGTCCTATTGAAACCATGTAGCAGTGTGTACATTTATTCTACGATTGCCAAACCGAATGACAAATAATGTATAAGAATATAGGTCTATATACTGATACACTGATATAGTGATACTGGACCTATAAGACACTTTATCACTATAAGTCACCCTGGAACATTTAATATCATAAATAGTCCAATCATACTACAAGAAATGCTGCAACATATTGAATTAATGAGATTGATTTTACATCTTGCTATTGAGCACCTATTTGTTTTATTCTCATCAAGGCACCAATTGCTCGCCTGATGAAGATCTTGTGAGTCAAAACGTTGCCATCATATTTCAGTGATGCTTCAAACAGTTAAAGATAGAGGTAGTAGGACTAGCATGTGAAATTATTGGGGATGCCCCAAAAAATGTTTTTTGTTTTGTGTTGTCTCTGTGCCGGAGCATGGGAAAGGTTAGGATAGAAATGTTATAACCATTAGGTGTTTTCAAGTCACTAAAGCCTCAGAAAGATGTAACATACAGTTGGTGAAGTCTGCTTTCTATTAATATTAAAGTACATTGCAAGTGACTGAAGACACCAAGGTCTTTTCCCACTAGTAATAACATTGGAGGAGTGGGGCTACAAGACTGTAACATAACATCACTGAGATGATACTAGTGAAAAGCGATGGATGACGGACCTACATTAATCAGTACTTAGGGAAAAAAAGGACTGCAATAATATATGAATAATTTCAACCGTGTGCGCTATATTTATAGCGCTGTGTATCATATTACAATATGTAGTATAGTGTTTATTGGACTGAGAATATTAGATTTCTATAAAAGTAATAAGTGATATAAAATATATAAAGAAAAAAAGGTCGAAAAACAAATAACAGTGAGACAAGATGTAGTTATGTTGTAATGTCACCGTAGTATTTAAACTGTAAAATGAGCCCCTTAGGTTTCAAATTACAGTTGTGCAAAAGTTGTGTTAGACAATGTTTTATCTTTTGTGCATATCCATAAGTACTTTGATAGCTTATACAATGGAAAGGCAAGGCAATTAACAAACCATAAATCATAATGTTGGCCATTGGTTAACATTTCCAACTACTGTATAATATTTTAAATAAATATGTCTGATATACAAATGATTACAGGATTTAAGGAATGAAAAGGGAAAGGGCAAATTGTTCAAAACCCACAAGCTCTGTAGGTATACAGTATACATATTAAAGCTCTATTTTTGTGATCAGTTTAAAACAAAATGTAAATGATTTGCAGCTAGTGATTTGGATCTCTTTAACATCTCCTAAGTATCTTAACAATTTCATTTCAATTATGGGGATGAAAGTATTAAACTCCCAATGGGATGCAAGAAATCTGAGTTTATATCTGACATCAAAATGTGTTTGAACTCTCTACTGACATTCTCCTGTACCAGTGTCTAGCTAATACGTCTAAAACATGAACCCGCTGCCATAAAAAAAAGAGAAATCTTGAGCTTTATTAATGAGTTGATTATTCTGAGAGTAATAGTTGGAGTTGTCTGTAGTGGGAACATAGATGCAGGTAACCGGTGCATCAGAAATGGATTGTATCCCATAAACATATGTTTCTCCGCTAGGACCACTCTACTATATCTTGTGTAATAGTACAGCAAACCTTGGCAGGGATAGGGGACTAGTACCTAGTGCTCACTGGCACACATAAATACTATAGAAAATGGAAGCAGGCACACGGTCAGGGCCTCTCCTTGATAAAGGCAGCTCTCTGCCGAAACGTTGCACCTTTTGGTGGCACATTAAATATTCTTTGCATAAGACCGTGTGCCTGCTTCCATTTTCTACACTGTTCTCCTCTGGGACGTCTGGACCTCCCTGGACCCAGTGCACCGGCAGATAAGTACCCCCCTCCAGCTCCATATTGCAGTGTGCATGTACTTCACTCTATGAACAAATAAATAGTACACATACTGTCCCATATTATGCTGACTTGAAAACATAAAATCACAGGAATAACTAAACTGTTTGATTCCCAGGTTTTCTTTTATCCGGTGCGGACCTATTGCGGTTTACTTCCAAAGGGCGTGCAGTCCAGCAGGCAGGATGAACAGGAAAACGCAGATAAAAAGGCAGTGCACTGCCCAAAGAAGGAGGCGGCTCACAAGTAAAAAGAACAATTTATTCCATAATTGGATCAGACATGACCCCTAGAACAGCAGCACAGGTAACACACCAGGTTGCTGTTCTAGGGGTCATGTCTGATCCAATTATGGAATAAATTGTTATTTTTACTTGTGAGCCTCCTCCTTCTTTGGACAGTGCACTGCCTTTTCCCCCCTGCTTTTTCCTTTAGTGGGAACATACCAGTTATTGGTGTATACGAACATGAGGATGAGCCTTCAAACTAGATATCCCATCATTATATGACAAAAGAAGCTGCAGAATGTCCTTTTCTTTGTGGAATGTAAACATCTCTACTAGTTTGGACGTGAAGGCACAGAAGACCATTTCTCTGCGACCACACAAAACAAAATAATATAATCATTTGGTTCATTCAAGCTTTTACTATATATTCTGGAAGACAACACCTGGAATATCTGAAATGATTTTATTTGCGTTCCTCCCAATCCTGTTGAGTAAAAAAATGAGATAGAGATGACAAGAGGATCTACTTATCTGGTAGATTTATCCTGTAGTTTCCCACTTTCCACCGATAGAAAAATTTTTGCTCTGACACGTAAAACATGGCTGTTATTAGGATTCTGTGAAGACTACTTTACAATTAAGTCTCTCTAGATCACTGAAACATTCAAATCACTGTGGTATATTGTCCTCATTTGAATATGAGAACCAAGACAGACACTAATACATTATTTTTTGTGTATAATTCTTGTTGTTATATAGGCTTTATTCAGTAGGAATTTGCCCTGCTTGTCCCTTTTGTTCTGTGGTTAGTATGCATGAGAAATGTGACAGACAAAGTCCCCCAGAATACAGGTACTTAATGCAAATGTAAATACAAGTTTCTGTGCCATATCAGAGAGGTGATGCTGAAAGCTAATGACCTTCACTGACTTTTTTCAAGACACTCAACATGCGTAGTTTAGCTGTACGGAGCAATAAAGGACTTAATATTGCTATATAACATTAGCAATATTCTAGTCTGCTTTACTCTATTAGAACTTATTCTTCAACACAAAGATCAAACGGTAGAAGGAATACAGAATACCTTTCTTGTAATGTCCATACGTTGTTCATTTAAAAAAAATAAAAATGATTTCTACATGACCTGCATACACACCAGCTAATTTATTAACTGTGTCTCAATCTATTATTTTTAATTTTCTCTTGTAGCTAAACAAATCAAATTATATGAAGATTGAAGACCATAAGGAAAACAAGGACAGTTTTTCTGAAAGAAGTCGGGCTTCTGTCATTTTTTCTCTAAAAAATGAAGTTGGTGGACTTGTAAAGGCATTAAAGCTTTTTCAGGTATGTTGAGTCTTCTTTATGCGTCATTTGGTTTCATACCCAACATGATCTATAAACATAACACATTTTTTGTATCCTTGTATGATTAACTTTTCTCAGTGGTGTAAAGTTGCCTTTTATGCATTGGTCTAGAGCAGAGTTTCCCAATCCAGTCGTCAGGGAGCCCTAACAGTGCAGGTGTTAAGGTTACCCCTGTCTGAGCACAGGTGGTCCAGTCAAAGTGATTGAGCCGCCTGTGCTAATGAGACGTTAGCCTTAATCTTGCACTGTTAGTGGTCCTTGAGGACTTGAGTTGGTAACCTCTGCTCTAGAGGAAAACCCAATAGTTTGAAGATCATGATGACCTTTATTAGTCCAACATAAGCATTATAATGAAACACTATAGATGATCTTTCCAGACCATCTAAGACCTATCTTAAACCTTAAAACACACATGCTTAAGGAAGCTAATGAGTAGCTCCATGGCTGACCATCAACACCTCATATATTAACCTTGGCCCCTTACAAACACACTTACCAGAACACCCTCCTACTGTCTCTGTACATTCTTCCTACCAACAAATTAGATTGTATGCTCCTCGGAGCAGGGACTCCTTTTCCTAATTGTTACATTTATGTCTGAAGCACTTCTCCCCTTTATGTGTTATTTATATTATTTATATGATTGTCGTGTTTATTACTGATGTGAAGCGCTATATAAATAAAGACATACATACCATTTCAAACTTCAGAGAAGAATATCTGAATAAAGGATCAGTGTGGTATCAAATGCTGTTCTAGTCTAGAATGTATTTCTATAATGGACAAAGATGACCATTGGGTACATACAGTAATAATATAGTAGATGAAGTTGAACAAATACATATTTCCATCAAGCTCAAACTTTGTTAAATTCCAATTGGGCCACAGACTCACCCTTATTCATAGATCTACCGATTCAGAGGGAGGCAAAAAATGAAAAGAAAGCGAAACATTTGCCAATTATGTCTCATAAGGGGAAACCATTCATTCCTGACACCAGGAATGGCAGTGAGACGTCCCCCTTAATCAATGATTTCCCTACCATTTATTTTGTTTGGCATATCCATGTATACTTTTTTTTTTTTTAAAGATATCTAAATTTTTCATAGAGATATAGAGATAGATAGATATAGAGATAGATGGATAGATAGATATAGATAGATAAATGTAGAGATAGATATAGAGATAGATAGATAGATAGATATAGAGAGATAGATAGATAGATAGATAGATAGATAGATAGATAGATAGAGAGAGATAGATAGAGAGAGATAGATAGAGAGAGAGAGAGAGATAGATAGATATATAGAGATAGGTAGAGAGAGATAGATAGATAGATATAGATAGAGATAGATAGATATAGAGATAGATAGATATAGAGATAGATATATATATAGAGAGAGATAGATAAAGAGAGAGATATATAGAGAGATAGATACACACACACACACACACACACACACACACACACACACACACACACACACACTGTATCTGTCATGAGAGTCTCCATTGGGAAGTAAATTCCACTTTTTCACTGTCCTTACTGTTAAGAACTCTTTCCTTTTCTGCCGGAATAATCTAATTTCCTCCACTCTCAAGGGATGATCCGGTGTCCTTTGTATTATTTATTTATTTATTTATAAAATATGTTACCAGGAAGTAATACATTGAGAGTTACCTCTCGTTTTCACGTATGTCCTGGGCACAGAGAAAAACAAATAATACATGGTTACAAGTACAGTTACATAAATGAACAAGGTATACATTATACATTATATACAAGACATTGCATGCACAGTTAAAGAAAGTATTGTCCTTGGGATCAAAAGTTCCTCATATAGACCTTGGATATATTTGTAAATAGTTATGCCTACTTTCCAATGTAAACAGTACTAATTTGGATAATCTTTCCCCGTAAATCGGACCTTCTGTCCCTTTTATTATTTTTTCATGGCTCTTCCCTGCATATTTTTCAATTCCATAATGTAATTTTTATGGCGAGGTGTTCAAAACTGCACTCCATATTTAAGGGGTGGTCTTAGTAATGACTTTTGTTTACAGTGGCATCAATATGATATGTTCCCTATTATGTACCTTGGTATTTTGTCAACACCTTTGCACCTTTGCACTTAGAGTGCTCTTAGCCAAATGTTAGTTAATGGCAAATCATGCCTTCCTACTACTGCAATACATTTGTAAGTGGCCGACCTTTGATGTACTGTACTCATTGCACATTACTATACTGCAAATCATTTATTTTACGCCTCTGCCTTCTCTATATCACCAATACTTTGCCTGCCCATCTCAATCTGAAGATTATTGTTCCTTATTCTCTTTTCCAGTCGTTTTGCTGTTGTTGTACAGTACTTGAATAACTTTGTAGAATTGATCATATGTTCCAATGTAATCCTTTTTTTGTTGTTCTTTTACAGCTTTGGCTTCTCTAGTTTCCCTATTTCTCGCCTCTTCTTTTTTACATATGTTAACATCTATTTCAAGCAAACCAAAGTCTAAGCTTTTTTAATTTTTTTTGATTTTTAATGATTATTGTTGTTATTACAAACTTTCTTCCGATAGGAGAAACATGTCAACCTGATTCACATTGAGTCTCGGAAATCGAAACGGAGGAACTCTGAGTTTGAGATATTTGTGGACTGTGACAGCGACCGAGAACAACTGAATGAGATGTTCCAGATGCTGAACCCGCATGTAAATGTGATATCCATGAACCCTCCGGAACACTTCAGTGTGCAACAGGACGGCGAGGAGCAAAGAAAAATAACAGGCATGAATATTTCATATACTGTATAAGGGCTAAATGACCAAAATATTACTATCACCCAAAAGTGGTGCAAATATGTACTGTCTGTGTCTTTTATTAGTATAACCAGCGTTCTGGTTACTTGGTTTGTTTTTGGTCCTTATATTGTCAGTGTAAACATTATAATGTACTGATAATTCGGACAATGAGATTCTATTAAGGCAGCAAAACATGTGAAATGTTATGGTTTTTTTTAAATTTTATTTTAAATAAATCAGTTCTGTAGTATTAGATAAGTGATTTTTTTAATTATTTTTTTTTATTCAACTATTAATGCAATTTTTAATGAGTTTTAAAACATTCTTTAATTTCTATAGCAGGCTTTAGCCCACCTCCCAAGAAGTGCAAGATCTTTGCAACACGTCGCTGTTTGTGATAAGTTGTTGCCAATGTTCCCAGCAGTTTGAGCTGCAAACTGTAACAATAGATAATGTTACCTTAGTAATATTAGGATACATTGTAGCTGCTGAGTACACTGACTGAAGGATTAATTGAAACTGAAAGGTGGCCATTATGTTAGGCACACAATCAGGATTTTTATAGATAAATAACAGGAGCGCCAAACAATTGCCAGCTCAGGTAAGAATATAGAAATATCCATTGTCACACGCTTTACATATAAAAATAATAAGGAAAAAATGTTGGAAAGGAGCCATGTTGCTTTAATGCTATTCTATAGAAACACTTAGTCAGGTATTTACTATGACTTAAATGTAATGTGTTATACTGTTTGCTTCTTTCATTAAATTGCAACTTTGGTTTAATTCAGTTCTTGGATTAAAACCAAGATATATCTTTAGCGATTACAATGTTCTATTAACTCTATCAGTCCTCCCAAATGATCACAGTATACAATATATTTGAGCCTCGGTTGATTATAAAGGTCATGCTATGAATGACCCAACTGTTTCCTTATTGATAGGAGTAGTCAAGACACAAATGGTCTGCTCCAAGTTTATTGGTGTTCACCGCCTCCTGTGCCCTAGACGATTGGACACTTTGAACCAAGACCCTTTAGCAGGGAATGGGGGCCAAGTCTTCACATCTAACAATTTGGTTAATGTGGTCATCATATAGGTACAAGAAGTTGTAGGTAAAAAAAAATGAAGCATTTAATTTATTTGCTCTTCTTACCCTCAATTAGATATGGAAAGTGTTGAGTGGTTTCCCAAAAAGATCTCCGATTTGGATAGATGTGCAAACAGAGTTCTGATGTATGGATCCGACCTGGATGCTGACCATCCCGTAAGTAGCTCTTGTCTCTCCGCATTCCAAAGGTGTCATCCTTGTGGAGTAGTTTACACAGCAACATCAGGGTTTAGGCTAAGGCCCTGCTGCCTCAGATCACGCGCCCGCACTGCAGACAGGCGGCGCATGGAGAGGCAATTAACCGCACCCTGCAGTCTGTAGGGAGCGGGAGCTGGGGGCGTGGTTTAAGTGGGGGGGGGGGCGTGGTTTGAGCGGAGGGCTCTCGTCCCCTCCCCCCCCCGTCAGTCCCTCTCTCACTCCCGGAGCCCACCTCCTCTCTCCCCCTCCCAGAGCAGGGGCAGCCTGCGAAACGGGCACCAGAGGAGAGAAGAGGGGGGTGCTATGCACGGCTGCACAGACAGGGTAGCCGCTTCCCTTCCCTCCCCGTAGCCGCCTCCCTTCCCTCCCCGTAGCCGCCTCCCTCCCCGTAGCTGCCTCCCTTCCCTCCTCGTAGCCGCCTCCCTTCCCTCCCGGTAGCCGCCTCCCTCCCCGTAGCTGCCTCCCTTCCCTCCCCGTAGCCGCCTCCCTTCCCTCCCCGTAGCCGCCTCCCTTCCCTCCTCGTAGCTGCCTCCCTTCCCTCCTCGTAGCTGCCTCCCTTCCCTCCTCGTAGCTGCCTCCCTCCCCGTAGCTGCCTCCCTTCCCTCCCCGTAGCTGCCTCCCTTCCCTCCCCGTAGCCGCCTCCCTTCCTTCCCCGTAGCTGCCTCCCTTCCCTCCTCGTAGCTGCCTCCCTTCCCTCCTCGTAGCTGCCTCCCTTCCCTCCCCATAGCTGCCTCCCTTCCCTCCCCGTAGCTGCCTCCCTTCCCTCCTCGTAGCTGCCTCCCTTCCCTCCCCGTAGCTGCCTCCCTTTCCTCCCCATAGCTGCCTCCCTTCCCTCCCCGTAGCTGCCTCCCTTCCCTCCTCGTAGCTGCCTCCCTTCCCTCCCGTAGCCGCCTCCCTTCCCTCCTCGTAGCTGCCTCCCTTTCCTCCCCATAGCTGCCTCCCTTCCCTCCTCATAGCTGCCTCCTTCCCTCCTCGTAGCTGCCTCCCTTCCCTCCCCGTAGCTGCCTCCCTTCCCTCCTCGTAGCCGCCTCCCTTCCCTCCCCGTAGCTGCCTCCCTTCCCTCCTCGTAGCTGCCTCCCTTCCCTCCCCGTAGCTGCCTCCCTTTCCTCCCCATAGCTGCCTCCCTTCCCTCCCGTAGCCGCCTCCCTTCCCTCCCCGTAGCTGCCTCCCTTCCCTCCTCGTAGCTGCCTCCTTCCCTCCTCGTAGCTGCCTCCCTTCCCTCCCCGTAGCTGACTCCCTTCCCTCCCCGTAGCTGCCTCCCTTCCCTCCCCGTAGCTGCCTCCCTTCCCTCCCCGTAGCCGCCTCCCTTCCCTCCTCGTAGCTGCCTCCCTTCCCTCCTCGTAGCTGCCTCCCTTCCCTCCCCGTAGCTGCCTCCCTTTCCTCCCCATAGCTGACTCCCTTCCCTCCCCGTAGCTGCCTCCCTTCCCTCCCCGTAGCCGCCTCCCTTCCCTCCCGGTAGCCGCCTCCCTCCCCGTAGCTGCCTCCCTTCCCTCCCCGTAGCCGCCTCCCTTCCCTCCCCGTAGCCGCCTCCCTTCCCTCCCCGTAGCTGCCTCCCTTCCCTCCTCGTAGCTGCCTCCCTTCCCTCCTCGTAGCTGCCTCCCTTCCCTCCCCATAGCTGCCTCCCTTCCCTCCCCGTAGCTGCCTCCCTTCCCTCCTCGTAGCTGCCTCCCTTCCCTCCCCGTAGCTGCCTCCCTTTCCTCCCCATAGCTGCCTCCCTTCCCTCCCCGTAGCTGCCTCCCTTCCCTCCTCGTAGCTGCCTCCCTTCCCTCCCGTAGCCGCCTCCCTTCCCTCCTCGTAGCTGCCTCCCTTTCCTCCCCATAGCTGCCTCCCTTCCCTCCTCGTAGCTGCCTCCTTCCCTCCTCGTAGCTGCCTCCCTTCCCTCCCCGTAGCTGCCTCCCTTCCCTCCTCGTAGCCGCCTCCCTTCCCTCCCCGTAGCTGCCTCCCTTCCCTCCTCGTAGCTGCCTCCCTTCCCTCCCCGTAGCTGCCTCCCTTTCCTCCCCATAGCTGCCTCCCTTCCCTCCCGTAGCCGCCTCCCTTCCCTCCCCGTAGCTGCCTCCTTCCCTCCTCGTAGCTGCCTCCCTTCCCTCCCCGTAGCTGACTCCCTTCCCTCCCCGTAGCTGCCTCCCTTCCCTCCCCGTAGCCGCCTCCCTTCCCTCCTCGTAGCTGCCTCCCTTCCCTCCTCGTAGCTGCCTCCCTTCCCTCCTCGTAGCTGCCTCCCTTCCCTCCCCGTAGCTGCCTCCCTTTCCTCCCCATAGCTGCCTCCCTTCCCTCCCCGTAGCTGCCTCCCTTCCCTCCTCGTAGCTGCCTCCCTTCCCTCCCCGTAGCCGCCTCCCTTCCCTCCCCGTAGCTGCCTCCCTTCCCTCCTCGTAGCTGCCTCCCTTCCCTCCTCGTAGCCGCCTCCCTTCCCTCCCTGTAGCTGACTCCCTTCCCTCCCCGTAGTCGCCTCCCTTCCCTCCCCGTAGCCGCCTCCCTCCCCTCCCTGTAGCCGCCTCCCTTCCCTCCCCGTAGCCGCCTCCCTCCCCGTAGCCGCCTCCCTTCCCTCCCTGTAGCTGACTCCCTTCCCTCCCCGTAGTCGCCTCCCTTCCCTCCCCGTAGCCGCCTCCCTTCCCTCCTCGTAGCTGCCTCCCTTCCCTCCCCGTAGCCGCCTCCCTCCCCGTAGCCGCCTCCCTTCCCTCCCTGTAGCTGACTCCCTTCCCTCCCCGTAGTCGCCTCCCTTCCCTCCCCGTAGCCGCCTCCCTTCCCTCCCCGTAGCTGCCTCCCTTCCCTCCCCGTAGCCGCCTCCCTCCCCGTAGCCGCCTCCCTTCCCTCCCCATAGCTGCCTCCCTTCCCTCCTCATTGGCTGACTGCTGCACCACATGACGCGTCAGCGCTTCTGATCACCAGAAGCTTGCAGCATCGGCCGGCTGACGCGTCACAGCACGCAGTCAGCCCCGTCTGAAGGAGCCAGCGGGGACCTCCAGACCGGAGGCAAGCAGCTGGTGGACCGCGGCCGCGCGCGCCGCCGGACGCAGCGGGACCAAAGCCTTAGGAAATGCAGAGCAAAGAAACCATCCATAGACAGTTATTCTGCACTCTTCAGCTATCTCTGCAAAAGAAGCTTGCTGCAAATCAGGCACAAAGTGACCACTTTCACAATAGATAAACATGTCAAGCCACATATCTTAAAGCTGCAGTTCAAGTAATATCCTACGCGTGTGTGTTTTGTAATAAATCAGTTCTGTACTATGAGAAAATACTTGTAGCATTTTTGAAAACAATTTTTAGACATGTGAAATGTATTCTAATATAGCAAGCATATTTTTTCTATAGAAACCATTTACAAAGTCACACCCCCTTCCTCTTCTGAGACAGGCACTGGCACACCCCTTTTATCCTCTCTCTAGCAGTGCACCAATTGTATCTAGTAACTGCCTGGTCACATGATCTTCCACACAGAACTTTCCATCATGGGTACTGTTTTGCAGCAATAACAGAATTAAACAACCCAGAGCAAAGCGATCGATAAGAGGAGAACGGATCGATCTGCAGCTTAGCTAATCACTTGTCAGTGTGCAGATTGTATTGATGCACATATTGAATGGAATTTTTTTTAAACGGCAGCTTTAAGCTTCCCATAGATGTTTCTGTCGTTTCACATTTATGTAGATTTGTCTTTACATGATTTCTTTCTTTCTGTCTTTTATTTATGAACAGTAGAATATCCCTAAAAGGGAAAGGGTGGGGCTTAAAAAGGTATGGGATGCACCAGTTAAGGAAACAAACAGGACTGGGTCGGGTTCCAATATGTTCCTTCCAATAATGAATTGCAATATGATAGGAAACACCCTCAGCAAGTCTTACAGTAAGTCCATATTAGAATGTGTCTTGTGGAGGATAAGAAGAATTCCCACTTCAAAAGGGTACAAGTAAGGCACAAATAGTACGTGCCCCAAAATCCCAAAGCAACCTCCTATTGTCAAGACAAATGAAATGAGTTGGAAGTTACTCACATGTGGATGAATCAAAGTCCTCTCCTTTGGGGTAATCCACTTGGTAGTGTCGAATCTTCACTTACCGGCTGTTCCTTAGGGTGCAATGCGCTGAAGGTAGACAGCATCAAGGAAAAACTGGCAAAAGGCCAAAAAATGCTGCACCACTTTCAATAAATGAGCAAAGATGGTGAAAAATAAACGAATTTATTACGAGCAAAAACGGGAGAAAACTACACTGACATGTTTCACTCCGTGTACACTTTGATAAAGCTCCACGGAGCGAAACATGTCAGTGTAGTTTTCTCCCGTTTTTGCTTGTAATAAATTCGTTTATTTTTCACCCTCTTTGCTCATTTATTGAAAGTGGTGCAGCATTTTTTGGCTTTTTGCCAGTTTTTTCCTTGATGCTAAAAAGACAAAAAGAACAGCGCAAAACGCAATAGTGAAGTAAATAGGTACAAATTATATTGGTGAAAAAATGGTGAGTATTAAGCGTACATTTAAGCAGAAGAATAAAAGCATATCTGTGCAAACATCAGCACAATGTTACCACAATGGAAAGCCTCTGGATGGAATGGTGTAGCCCTCTGGTGCAGCAGCTGTCTTCTGGCAAGTCACAGTGATATCTCTCACTTATCCTGGACCCCTGCAAGCGGCAGCTGCAGCCCTTGAGCTGTTCAGAGTTCCCCCACTGGTAGTGGCATCTGCTGGGCTCGTGGCAGTTCGTTTTTGGCTGTCCTTGGGACACAGTAATGCCTCAGGGCTCTCCTCTCACTGTACACACCGCGCGGCCCACGTGGGATCTTCTTCCGGCGCTCGCGCACTCCCGTGACGTCACGGATGACGCGCGATGTGGATTTCAATGGAGAAAGTCCCAAAAATAGTTGCACATTCAGAAAATCGCTAAAAATAGGTTAGGGAGGCTAGGATGGGGAACCAGACCCTGCCAATCTCTATCCAACGCGTTTCGAAGCTACCAAAAGAGCTTCTTCATCAGGGATCCCTGATGAAGAAGCTCTTTTGGTAGCTTCGAAACGCGTTGGATAGAGATTGGCAGGGTCTGGTTCCCCATCCTAGCCTCCCTAACCTATTTTTAGCGATTTTCTGAATGTGCAACTATTTTTGGGACTTTCTCCATTGAAATCCACATCGCGCGTCATCCGTGACGTCACGGGAGTGCGCGAGCGCCGGAAGAAGATCCCACGTGGGCCGCGCGGTGTGTACAGTGAGAGGAGAGCCCTGAGGCATTACTGTGTCCCAAGGACAGCCAAAAACGAACTGCCACGAGCCCAGCAGATGCCACTACCAGTGGGGGAACTCTGAACAGCTCAAGGGCTGCAGCTGCCGCTTGCAGGGGTCCAGGATAAGTGAGAGATATCACTGTGACTTGCCAGAAGACAGCTGCTGCACCAGAGGGCTACACCATTCCATCCAGAGGCTTTCCATTGTGGTAACATTGTGCTGATGTTTGCACAGATATGCTTTTATTCTTCTGCTTAAATGTACGCTTAATACTCACCATTTTTTCACCAATATAATTTGTACCTATTTACTTCACTATTGCGTTTTGCGCTGTTCTTTTTGTCTTTTTCTCCTAGTGTTTTGAGTGCTGAGCCACTCTTTCAGTTTAGCAGCATACGCCTCCTATATGGTTTTGTATATAAATTTATATATTATTAGAACACCCTATGCACATATATTATTGCACTTCAACACCATAGTGTGTGGATTTTGTTGTAAGGTGAATTTTGGGTTGCGCACTTATTTTTGTATCACTTTTCCTTGATGCTGTCTTTTATTTATGTTGGAGTATTTAAGAGAACAGATGTAAATCCAAGAGCGCACACGCAAGGTTACGTGATAAATGACATTTGACACATGCTAGAACCAGCCATATCTGACTTTGTGGCACGGGAGGGCTAAAATATGCTTTCCTTTCATTATCAGGGTTTCAAAGACAATGCCTATCGTAAGAGACGGAAGTATTTTGCGGATATTGCCATGACCTACAAACAGTAAGTACGGGATAATTCTGATACTTCAGAAATGCAGAAACACATCCGCGAGACATAAATTGGGAAAATACATGTTTGGTACCTTCCAAAAATTATACTAGAATTGATTAAATACTTATTTATTTCACAATAAGCTCTTGTGGTGCATTACTGACCTGTGAACCAAAGTATCGATACCTCTGATCAAGAGTGGGAGCACTTCGGACTAACTGGGCAATCCATACCAAAATAGTGTCGGAGAAGATGCTGCTGGGTGGGGAAATAAGTGAACTAGCCTTAGTTATCTAATATACACTGTTTTCCAACACAATGGAACGTTTTATACCAATCATTAACCAAGTTTGCTTTTAAATGTGTCAGGCGTCTCGCCCATACCAGTGGAACACCGTTGAATAGTATGCCGAGGTCTAAACGACGACTTGAACTTTTCTTTCATAGCGGTGATTCAATTCCCCGTATTGAATTCACCGAAGAGGAAATACAGACTTGGGCGACAGTGTTCCGAGAGCTCAATAAACTGTATCCCACCCATGCGTGCAGGGAGTACCTGAGGAACCTGCCGTTACTGTCCAAATACTGTGACTACAGGGAGGACAACATCCCTCAACTGGAAGATGTGTCTCAGTTCCTCAAAGGTAACATGACTATTGCTGGATGCATCAGTAGATAACCACAGAGAAGGCGTCCGTGTGCAGTGTATCCCACACAAGCCGGACCGTCTTCCTGATCCAATCATGTTTGTAGCAGAAATATGCACTAAAAAAAGGATATTACTAACTACAAAAGTATTGTTGCAAAAATAGCTACTTTGTGTGCAGAACAAGGGCTCCTCTTTTATTGGCAAATGTAACAAGGCATTTTATCTTTTGATTTGAATTTCAAGCTCAAACACCCATTGTACATTACATATCAGTAATTGCTAATCACGTGTGATTTGTTTTTGTATCTTTTTCAAACTTTGTTCAGTAGGTTTACTGGCAACACACTTCTTTAACCCAGGCTGTGCTAAAAAAAATCTATGTAATACAGCAGGTATAAGCTGTTAGAATTCCATGTTAAAATGGACATGATGCAAAAAACTATGTGCTCATTTGCATGTAATTTCCCAGAATCCCTTGGCTGCAGTGGAAGCATTGTATGCTAAGAGATAATGGGGAAAGGCAGTGTTGCAGGTCTGAGACATATAAATGGACTCACACGTGGTATTTTTATTCTCTTTTTCAGAGCGCACAGGATTTACTATCCGTCCTGTTGCTGGATATCTGTCTCCCCGGGATTTCTTAGCAGGATTAGCATTTCGGGTTTTCCACTGCACTCAATATATCAGACACAGTTCTGACCCGCTTTACACCCCAGAACCGTGAGTACTTACATCTGTCCTCAGAGCAGTACGAACAGCGGCGGATTTGAAAATGCAACGCCCATAGGCACTTAGATGTTGCTGTCCGCTCCTCCTTCGGAACCGCAGCGTCAATGATGCCATAGATGTCCCCAACGTGATGTCGCATGGTGTCACGTTGCCATGGTAACACAGCGTCACTTGACACTGCGGTTTAGTAAGAGGAGGGTGGCACGTAAGGAGGCGGCTGCAACAGCTAAGTGGCTTCTCATCAGGCCCGATAGGCCAGAGAGCGCGGCAAAAGTATATGGAGGCGGACATTTTTGTGTCCCCAAATGTTGCCACCCTAGGCCCGGGCCTAACGGGAAATCCGCCACTGAGTATGAGGAAGTGTTGCCCATCACCTTTTCTACAAATGGCTCCTAAAATTGTGTTTTTGATCTAAAAAGAAAATCATATTTTGATTTAGGATTTTTTTTTTTTTTTTTTTAGAAATCTGAAGAAAAAAAAGTATAAGCGGGATAATGTTACCTTTTTACACCGTGAAAAGGGCTTTGTAGTAACAGGAATCCCTGGCACTGTGGATGATGTAGCTATTAATGGGGTGCTTGAAACAGTGCAAGTGTGGGGGAGAATCCGGATAAAAGAAAAAGTTTTACATTATGACGAAAAAAAATGTTATTATAGTCTGTATACAACAACAAAAACAAACAAAGATGCCCAAAGCTACTTCCAATGTGACAAAAATACACAGTGCAATACCTATATATTCTCTTGGAAAATGGTAATTTCATTTAATCCTTTGGCCAAAGCATTGTAAGCCTGCGGCCCACATCAGGGCAGACCCTGTTCACAGGACCTAACACTCCCTGGGATAAAATTCTTGTAAACCTGTATAATTTCAGTAAGAATGATCTCCATTGGATCTGTCGTAACCTGGCAAACGTATTGCACTGTGTATTTTTGTCACATTGGAAGTAGCTTTTGGGCATTTTTGTCCCCACTTTCCAAGTTGGCAGATCAGTTTCATTTTGCCAGGTTACGACAGATCCAATGGAGATCATTCTTACTGAAATTATACAGGTTTACAAGAATTTTATCCCAGGGAGTGTTAGGACCTGTGAACAGGTTCTGCCTTGAAGTGGCCCGCAGGCTTACAATGCTTTGGCCAAAGGGTTAAACGAAATGACCCTTTTCCAAGAGAATATATAGGTATTGCACTGTGTATTTTTGTCACATTGGAAGTAGCTCTGGGCATTTTTGTTTGTTTTTGTTGCTGTATACATTTAGCCACGCCCACTAGCACTCCTTTTGACACTTATATACAGTGTTCGACAAACCTATACATTTGCTCGCCCCGGGCGAGTGGATTTAACATCGTGGCGAGCTCCTATTGGCCCAAGCAGCACACGTGTGGTACTAGGTGGCGAGTAGATTTTTTTGTTCGGCGAGTAGATTTTTTGGTGATTTGTCGACCACTGCTTATATACATATATATATTATGTGGTAATGGTTGGGGTTTCTCAGAGCTTGTTAGGTATTTGTGTGTTTATTATAGTCTGTGTTTGCTCTGAAGTTATTGACCCACAGACAGTACCCACAGGTATACCTGGGGTAGATGCCACAACTGTGTGGACTATTTTTACTCAATATAGTCCCACTGTTGCCGTTCATGACCTGCCCCCTAACCGACTGGTAGATAGAGTAAAATAATTATTACTGAAGGAAGGGAAGACTCTAGACAAACTTGTGAGTGAGATGGGTGCAGCCACCCCAAAACCCTTGAATGTAATTTCTGCCCCTTCCTCTGAGGCCCTATTACAAGAGGTGGGACAAGTACAGTACTAGACAAAATCATGACACCCATCAGTGAGAATAGCACTAAGGTCATTCTCCGGGGTGAAGCTTATCCCTGTAGGGGAGGATGATTTTGAAAATTGGATGGACACTGCTACCCAAATGGTGCGTGACTGGCTGTGTTCTGATGGGGAGAAGCAAAAAAGAATTACAGAGTCTGAGAGCCCCAGCATTAGACGCCAAAAAGGTGTTACCCCTCCGATCCTCAGAGGCGACAGTAACCAATTATCTGGATGTACTGGAAAGTGCTTATGGAACCACGGAGGGCGCTGATCTGTACTATAAGTTTAGGAATTCTCTACAACAGGATGGGGAAAAGTTCTCTGAGTACTTAAAATAGAGAAGCTACTATACCGCGTGGTATTAAGGGGAAGAATTGAAGCTGGTCCGAACGACAAGGAGAGACTAGAACAAGTCAATCGGGGCGCATTATTGGATGATTTAACAGTGATACAACTACGGATCCTCCCACGTTTGAACAGCGTGCGTGCGGAAGAGGACAAGAAAGAGACCCGTGCAGAACTTGGAACTACAACTACCCAAGCCAGGGTAGCTGTCATCAGTGCAGGAGGCTTTGAGGAGAAGAGTGCTAGCAATGCAGAGCTTAGAAAACAAATTCAAGAGCTAATGGCGCAAATGGACACGATGATGACTGCGGCACTCAAAAAGAAGGCCTCAGTGGGTACTCTTCCGGATACGTCCTCGACCTATGACCGGGGCCAGTTCCCTAGAAATCGAGGTCTGGGTTGTTTCCAGTGTGAGGAACATGGACATCGAGCTGCGTACTGCAAGGCACTTAAGGCAAGAGAAGCCTTCAAGAAGCAGGGAAACAACAGAGGGACCTGGTAAGGGAGCATGCCAGGCCCCACGCAAAGAGAAGCTCCATGACTAACACACCCACGAGCATCTGGGGGTACCCCAATCTGCCAATTGGGATTCTTTGCCCTTCTGCCCGAGTGATGGCGTCTATTGAAGGAAAACCATGCAAGGTTCTTCTGGATAGTGGATCGCAAGTGTCTATAACCTTCCAATCATGGTACAACTGATATCTGCGGCTCCTTGCACTGCAGCTGCTGAATGGACTTGTTGTGTGGGGCCTCAGTGAAGCTAGCTATCCATACTTGGGCTACGAGATCGTGAAGTTGGAATTTCCCAAGGAAATTGCTGGGGTAGCCGGGCCCCTTGAAGTAGTGGCACTAATATGTCCTGAAGCCCATGAAGGAGGAAAAGCCGGAGCCATAATAGGAACAAATGCGAACATCTTCAGCAGACTAGCGAAGTGGTGCTAGACTGTTGGAGGAGATGATTACGATCGGACATTGAACTTTCACCCTATGTGTTTGAAGGCCTACGGACGAGCCAAGAATGAAGCCTCTAACAAGTCTTATGACTCCAATAGGAGAATTCCGTTGGGCCGGTCTTCAGTTGAAAAAAGTACCTCCCCACCATGTATGTCGAATTGAAGGGAAGGTGACCCATCATCACGAAGTAAAAGGTTCCACTGTAATTATAGAAGACCCTGCCCCCGGACAATTTCCTGGGGGACTAATAGAAAAAGGCCAGAGTGCTGTCCACACAGAAAGGAAAAACATACTATAGGCGTGGAAGTGAGAAATGAGACTTCCCATGACGTGTGGATACGAAGAGGCACTGTGATAGCTTACCTGTACAGTGCTGAAGTGATGGGCCCAGCCGGGATGAAGAAGACTCATAACAGAAGACTGACGCCAGACATGTTCAATTTTGGGAACAGCCCTGTTCCAGAATACTGGAAGAAATGGCTACCAGAAAAAATGGCTCATAGGCCAGAGTTTTTCCTCCACTCAAGAATGGGATGTAGAAAAAGCCCATGGAGTGGAACATCAGACTAGTCTTCATGATGCTTGCCCTTTTAGAGAAAGGTCACAGAGATTGGCCCTGGCTGATGTGGAGGATGTGAGGAGACACCTCCAGGAACTAATGAGACCTGGTATTATTTCTGAATCCAGAAGCCCGTATGCATCACCCCTAGTAGTAGCCCGGAAAAAAATGAAGCCGTGAGGATGTGTATTGACTATCGCACATTGAACAAAAGGACCACCCAAGATCAGTACATGATGCCATGTATAGAAGACGCATTGGATTGCCTCACTGGGAGCAAGTGGTTTTCAGTTTTGGATCTTCACAGTGGATATTATCAGATCCCAATGAGCCAACACGACAAAGAAAAGACTGCCTTTATATGCCTGTTGGCGTTCTACCAGTTTGAGCGGATGCCTCAGGGAGTGTCAGGGGCCCCAGCTACATTCCAAAGGCTAATGGAATGAGTAGTGGGAGATATGAACCTACTTGAAGTGCTGGTATACCTGGACGATATAATAGTATTTGGGAAAACCCTGGAAGAACACGAAGCTCGGTTGATGAAGGTGTTAGATCGATTAAGTGACAGTGGACTAAAATTATCAGAGGACAAGTGTCAGTTCTGTTGGACGTCTGTCACATACATAGGTGACATTGTATCTGAGAAAGGAGTGGCCACCGATCCTTCTAAATTAGGGGCTATTGCATCATAGCCAAAGCCTATGCAGCTAACAGAACTGCGGTCTTCTTGGGATTCTGTGGATATTACAGATGGTTCGTGAAGAACTTCTCAGCTGTAGTCCAACCCTTGACACAGCTGACAAAGGGTTACCCGCCACCAAAAGGGCGTAGCATTGCCGCGGGGCCACCAGTCAAGATTATTTCAAAATGAATGAACCTTTTGGGAATAGATGGACTCCTAAGTGCGAGGAGGCTTTCCAAGCCATAATAGCCTTCCTGATGAAGATGCCAGTACTAGCGTTTGCAGAGCCACAAAAGCCCTATGTGCTGCATGTAGACGCCAGTTTGAATGGACTGGGGGCAGTGCTGTACCAAGAGGGACCGATACCCGTAGCGTTTGTGAGCCGGGGGTTGATGCCGTCCAAGAAAAACTACCCAGTACACAAACTGGAGTTTGGGGCTTTGAAATGGGCGGTAGTGTACAAACTACATGACTATCTATATGGAGCAGCGTTTGTATTGCGCACAGACAACAATCCCCTTATATATATTCTAACATCAGCGAAACTGGATGCTACTGGACACAGGTGGTTGGCAGCATTGGCCACTTACAATTTCAGTCTAAAGTACAGACCTGGGAAACAAAATATTGATGCGGATGCATTCTCATGAATTCACTGGGACGCTCAAGCCCAGGATGGACTTTGGAAGAACATTACTGCCACAGGAGTGCCTGCAATGTGGAAGCAAGTAGAAATTACCACAGAGAATCCAAATAGAGTGGCTGATGGTCTGGGGATCTCTCCCACTGGAGTTCCTTTAGTGTATTCTCACCCTGCAGAGTTGACCATGGAGGGATTACCCCAACTAAACCGATAAGATCTATCCCGATCGCAGAAGACAGACCCAGGACTGAGAGAAGTGTGGTCAGCTCTGAGGGAACAGAAGTCGCCTCAGGCAGTCATCGGGGAGCAACCTGAGAGTCGACGCCTTGTCCGAGGCAATGGGATAACCTGGTGCTAAAGAAAGGAGTAATGTTCAGAGTTGCTAAGAAAACGCAGCTCCTGGTGACTAAGCAATTGGTACTTCCGTACAGGTATAGGCAAGTGGTTCTACGTTCACTGCATGACGATCATGGCCATTTGGTCACAGACAAAACAATGGGATTAGTGAAAGACGATTCTATTGGCACAGAATGGCACAGGATGTTGAGGAATATTTACAACAAAAACAGACAAAGATTCCCAATGCTACATCCAATGTGACAAAAATACACAGTGCAATACCTATATATTCTCTTGAAAAAAGGGTAATTTAGTTTAACCCTTTGGCCAAAGCGTCTTAAGCCTGCTGCCACTTTCAAGGCATGACCGTAGCAAGTCCTAACACTCCCTGGGTTCAAATTCTTATTAACCTGTATAGTTACAGGAAGAATGATCAGATTGGATCTGTCATAACCAGGCAAAATGAAACTGACCTGCCAACTTGGAAAGTGGGGAGGGGCGAGCTTAAACCAGCTGGGACTAGCTGCACACAGTTAATAAACACTGGGTGATGGGACCTTCACGCTGCAAGGATTTTCCTTTGGATATAATGTGCCTGATGATTCTGGCACTACAGCGCCCCAGCCTTCCGCCGAGTCGTCATCGCCCACACCCTGCAGCAACAAACCTCCGTCTGACTCTTTGAGAAACCTACGAGTCGGGTATTTACTCGGTCTGCCCGGATCTTTCTCTGCATCTCTCTGGCTCCACTCCGCTGCACCTCTACCCCCTCTCCCGGGTCGTCCTCCAACTAGTACACAGCTTGCCTGGATGCGTAGCTGAACACCATGTTCCACCGTGCCTCCCGCTTTCACCGGCAACACTTCTGTCAGCTCTCCTGCATCATCCTCCGATCGATGCGCACAAGGAGGTGCACACAAGGAGGTGCGCAGGAACTCCACATGTGCAGTGTCCCTCTTGGTAGTCATGCAAAAGGAGGCTCAGATACTTGGGTGTTTTTTCTTAAAATATATCAGATCTGTACTGTGAGAAAATACTTTTTTTTTCTCTTAAAACAACTCTGAAAGACATTTTTAACGTATTATAATGTAACAAACATTTTTGTTTCTATAGCAACAATTTACAAAGTCACATCCCCACCCTCTTCTGAAACAGGCTCTGGCACACCCCTTTTTGAGCCCTGTCCTCTCTCTAGCAGTGCACCAATTGTACAGTATCTAGTGACTGCCTGGTCACATGATCTTCCCCACAGAACTTTGCATCTTTGGTCCTCTTCTGCTGCACTGATTGTCATTTAGTGAACCACCGAGCCGAATCTTTGCCGATCGGCAACTTAGCTGATTACTTATTATTGTGTGGGTTGTATTGATGCACATATTAAATGGAAAAATAAATAAAATGTAAAAAATAAATAAAGTAGCAGCTTGGACTGTGCTTTAATTAGAGCATTAAGAGGGAGTGTTTTCCCCCTGTATTTTCTGTGTGTATGTTTTGGATTCTTGGAAGGAAGTTTCCTCAGGGGGTGTTGAGAGTTAACCAGTCCTCAGTGCGTTTAATAGTTATTTTTTTGTGTGCAAACATATACTATAGTATTTTTTATGTAAACCTGTAAGTTTCAATAGGGGAGTGCGATTATCCCATTACCCCATAATAACAATGTCTGCAACACCTGTATGTATATGTTATGTACAGCTGTATGTACCAGTATATGTTATGTACAGCTGTATGTACCAGTATATGTTATGTACAGCTGTATGTACCAGTATATGTTATGTACAGCTGTATGTACCAGTATATGTTATGTACGGCTGTATGTACCAGTATAAGTTATGTACAGCTGTATGTACCAGTATATGTTATGTACAGCGGTATGTACCAGTATATGTTATGTACAGCTGTATGTACCAGTATATGTTATGTACAGCTGTATGTACCAGTATATGTTATGTACAGCTGTATGTACCAGTATATGTTATGTACAGCTGTATGTATATGTTATGTACAGCTGTATGTACCAGTATATGTTATGTACAGGAGGTTGTTTGAACTGGGGCGCTCCCTAGGATTTGTGGCGGAGAAAGTGCTGCAACGCCTAAGCTATTCAAATAAATTGGAATATAGATATGTGATTGTGTACGAAGTGTAAAAGAGTATATAAAAATATATACTGGCCCTTTTTTGATGATTTCCTGGTTGCTGCTTGACTTCGGAGAAGGGAATCCCGTCTCCTTCTTAGCGTGGCAGTTGTAGTGTGAAGGTAGTCAGCGCAAACCTCATGGGCCTCCCGATGTCGATGGAACCGAATGAAATAAAAGGATATGGATAAAAAGAATTAAAATCTCAGTGTATTAGATACACATGTGGGGGATGGGGGAAGAGGGGGGGGGGGTGGGTGGGGAAAGGGGGGGGAAAGGGGGAGGGGGGTAGGGGCAGGGGGTGGAAGCAAGGAGGAGGATAATGCTGGAGGGGTTGATATTTGGTTTTCCACTTTAACTAATCAAAGAATACATAAAATTATGGATTCAGTGACTCACACGGGCTTGTGTGGTGTCTCTCCCTCAACGCTGACTGTAGTGGATTTATTACAGACTCATATGCTGGAGTCTCAATATACATAAAACTCACACGGCCTGATGTGAGTCCTTGTCCTCAGAGGGTGATGTCCTGTATGGATGGTGTCTGGGTTGTCTCAGCAGAATTATCCCCCGATGGGTGTAGTGTGTGAGTGTCTCCTCTCCCCGTTTCCCAGATGACCAAAAGGAGTGTATGCCAACAAGGGTTAACAACAATAAAAAAGGTACTTGAAGTCAAATAAAATGGCCCAGCCTCAGCCGCTCGGTACACTCCTGCACGGTCTCCTCCTCCGTTCTTGTTCCCACTGGCGCGTCCGGCAGTGGAACCGGAAGAGGGGATCTGCACCGGATGTCCTGCAGTGTGCTGGGTCCCTCTCTCAATGAGCTCCGGCAGGGAACAACATGTTTCGCAATAAGCTTCGTCAGGTTCCATGTTATGTACAGCTGTATGTATATGTTATGTACAGCTGTATATATGTTATGTACAGCTGTATGTACCAGTATATGTTATGTACAGCTGTATGTAATATGTTATGTACGGCTGTATGTACCAGTATATGTTATGTACAGCTGTATGTACCAGTAAATGTTATGTACAGCTGTATGTACCAGTATATGTTATGTACAGCTGTATGTACCAGTATATGTTTATGTACAGCTGTATGTACCAATATATGTTATGTACAGCTGTATGTACCAGTATATGTTATGTACAGCTGTATGTACCAGTATATGTTATGTACAGCTGTATGTACCAGTATATGTTATGTACAGCTGTATGTACCAGTATATGTTATGTACAGCTGTATGTACCAGTATATGTTATGTACAGCTGTATGTACCAGTATATGTTATGTACACCTGTATGTACCAGTATATGTTATGTACACCTGTATGTATATGTTATGTACAGCTGTATGTACCAGTATATGTTATGTACAGCTGTATGTATATGTTATGTACAGCTGTATGTACCAGTATATATGTTATGTACAGCTGTATGTACCAGTATATGTGATGTACAGCTGTATGTACCAGTATATGTTATGTACAGCTGTATGTACCAGTATATGTTATGTACAGCTGTATGTACCAGTATATGTTATGTACAGCTGTATGTACCAGTATATGTTATGTACAGCTGTATGTACCAGTATATGTTATGTACAGCTGTATGTACCAGTATATGTTATGTACAGCTGTATGTACCAGTATAGTTATGTACAGCTGTATGTACCAGTATATGTTATGTACAGCTGTATGTACCAGTATATGTTATGTACAGCTGTATGTACCAGTATATGTTATGTACAGCTGTATGTACCAGTATATGTTATGTACAGCTGTATGTACCAGTATATGTTATGTACAGCTGTATGTACCAGTATATGTTATGTACAGCTGTATGTACCAGTATATGTTATGTACAGCTGTATGTACCAGTATATGTTATGTACAGCTGTATGTACCAGTATATGTTATGTACAGCTGTATGTACCAGTATATGTTATGTACAGCTGTATGTACCAGTATATGTTATGTACAGCTGTATGTACCAGTATATGTTATGTACAGCTGTATGTACCAGTATATGTTATGTACAGCTGTATGTACCAGTATAAGTTATGTACAGCTGTATGTACCAGTATATGTTATGTACAGCTGTATGTACCAGTATATGTTATGTACAGCTGTATGTACCAGTATATGTTATGTACAGCTGTATGTACCAGTATATGTTATGTACAGCTGTATGTACCAGTATATGTTATGTACAGCTGTATGTACCAGTATATGTTATGTACAGCTGTATGTACTATGTTATGTACAGCTGTATGTACCAGTATATGTTATGTACAGCTGTATGTACCAGTATATGTTATGTACAGCTGTATGTACCAGTATATGTTATGTACAGCTGTATGTACCAGTATATGTTATGTACAGCTGTATGTACCAGTATATGTTATGTACAGCTGTATGTACCAGTATATGTTATGTACAGCTGTATGTACCAGTATATGTTATGTACAGCTGTATGTACCAGTATATGTTATGTACAGCTGTATGTACCAGTATATGTTATGTACAGCTGTATGTACCAGTATATGTTATGTACAGCTGTATGTACCAGTATATGTTATGTACAGCTGTATGTACCAGTATATGTTATGTACAGCTGTATGTACCAGTATATGTTATGTACAGCTGTATGTACCAGTATATGTTATGTACAGCTGTATGTACCAGTATATGTTATGTACAGCTGTATGTACCAGTATATGTTATGTACAGCTGTATGTACCAGTATATGTTATGTACAGCTGTATGTACCAGTATATGTTATGTACAGCTGTATGTACCAGTATATGTTATGTACAGCTGTATGTACCAGTATATGTTATGTACAGCTGTATGTACCAGTATATGTTATGTACAGCTGTATGTACCAGTATATGTTATGTACAGCTGTATGTACCAGTATATGTTATGTACAGCTGTATGTACCAGTATATGTTATGTACAGCTGTATGTACCAGTATATGTTATGTACAGCTGTATGTACCAGTATATGTTATGTACAGCTGTATGTACCAGTATATGTTATGTACAGCTGTATGTACCAGTATATGTTATGTACAGCTGTATGTACCAGTATATGTTATGTACAGCTGTATGTACCAGTATATGTTATGTACAGCTGTATGTACCAGTATATGTTATGTACAGCTGTATGTACCAGTATATGTTATGTACAGCTGTATGTACCAGTATATGTTATGTACAGCTGTATGTACCAGTATATGTTATGTACAGCTGTATGTACCAGTATATGTTATGTACAGCTGTATGTACCAGTATATGTTATGTACAGCTGTATGTACCAGTATAAGTTATGTACAGCTGTATGTACCAGTATATGTTATGTACAGCTGTATGTACCAGTATATGTTATGTACAGCTGTATGTACCAGTATATGTTATGTACAGCTGTATGTACCAGTATATGTTATGTACAGCTGTATGTACCAGTATATGTTATGTACAGCTGTATGTACCAGTATATGTTATGTACAGCTGTATGTACCAGTATATGTTATGTACAGCTGTATGTACCCAGTATATGTTATGTACAGCTGTATGTACCAGTATATGTTATGTACAGCTGTATGTACCAGTATATGTTATGTACAGCTGTATGTACCAGTATATGTTATGTACAGCTGTATGTACCAGTATATGTTATGTACAGCTGTATGTACCAGTGTATACAGCTTGTATATGTTATGTACAGCTGTATGTACCAGTATATGTTATGTACAGCTGTATGTACCAGTATATGTTATGTACAGCTGTATGTACCAGTATATGTTATGTACAGCTGTATGTACCAGTATATGTTATGTACAGCTGTATGTACCAGTATATGTTATGTACAGCTGTATGTACCAGTATATGTTATGTACAGCTGTATGTACCAGTATATGTTATGTACAGCTGTATGTACCAGTATATGTTATGTACAGCTGTATGTACCAGTATATGTTATGTACAGCTGTATGTACCAGTATATGTTATGTACAGCTGTATGTACCAGTATATGTTATGTACAGCTGTATGTACCAGTATATGTTATGTACAGCTGTATGTACCAGTATATGTTATGTACAGCTGTAATGTACCAGTATATGTTATGTACAGCTGTATGTACCAGTATATGTTATGTACAGCTGTATGTACCAGTATATGTTATGTACAGCTGTATGTACCAGTATATGTTATGTACAGCTGTATGTACCAGTATATGTTATGTACAGCTGTATGTACCAGTATATGTTATGTACAGCTGTATGTACCAGTATATGTTATGTACAGCTGTATGTACCAGTATATGTTATGTACAGCTGTATGTACCAGTATATGTTATGTACAGCTGTATGTACCAGTATATGTTATGTACAGCTGTATGTACCAGTATATGTTATGTACAGCTGTATGTACCAGTATATGTTATGTACAGCTGTATGTACAGTATATGTAGTACAGCTGTATGTACCAGTATATGTTATGTACAGCTGTATGTACCAGTATATGTTATGTACAGCTGTATGTACCAGTATATGTTATGTACAGCTGTATGTACCAGTATATGTTATGTACAGCTGTATGTACCAGTATATGTTATGTACAGCTGTATGTACCAGTATATGTTATGTACAGCTGTATGTACCAGTATATGTTATGTACAGCTGTATGTACCAGTATATGTTATGTACAGCTGTATGTACCAGTATATGTTATGTACAGCTGTATGTACCAGTATATGTTATGTACAGCTGTATGTACCAGTATATGTTATGTACAGCTGTATGTACCAGTATATGTTATGTACAGCTGTATGTACCCAGTATATGTTATGTACAGCTGTATGTACCAGTATATGTTATGTACAGCTGTATGTACCAGTATATGTTATGTACAGCTGTATGTACCAGTATATGTTATGTACAGCTGTATGTACCAGTATATGTTATGTACAGCTGTATGTACCAGTATATGTTATGTACAGCTGTATGTACCAGTATATGTTATGTACAGCTGTATGTACCAGTATATGTTATGTACAGCTGTATGTACCAGTATATGTTATGTACAGCTGTATGTACCAGTATATGTTATGTACAGCTGTATGTACCAGTATATGTTATGTACAGCTGTATGTACCAGTATATGTTATGTACAGCTGTATGTACCAGTATATGTTATGTACAGCTGTATGTACCAGTATAGTTATGTACAGCTGTATGTACCAGTATAAGTTATGTACAGCTGTATGTACCAGTATATGTTATGTACAGCTGTATGTACCAGTATATGTTATGTACAGCTGTATGTACCAGTATATGTTATGTACAGCTGTATGTACCAGTATATGTTATGTACAGCTGTATGTACCAGTATATGTTATGTACAGCTGTATGTACCAGTATATGTTATGTACAGCTGTATGTACCAGTATATGTTATGTACAGCTGTATGTACCAGTATATGTTATGTACAGCTGTATGTACCAGTATAAGTTATGTACAGCTGTATGTACCAGTATATGTTATGTACAGCTGTATGTACCAGTATATGTTATGTACAGCTGTATGTACCAGTATATGTTATGTACAGCTGTATGTACCAGTATATGTTATGTACAGCTGTATGTACCAGTATATGTTATGTACAGCTGTATGTACCAGTATATGTTATGTACAGCTGTATGTACCAGTATATGTTATGTACAGCTGTATGTACCAGTATATGTTATGTACAGCTGTATGTACCAGTATATGTTATGTACAGCTGTATGTACCAGTATATGTTATGTACAGCTGTATGTACCAGTATATGTTATGTACAGCTGTATGTACCAGTATATGTTATGTACAGCTGTATGTACCAGTATATGTTATGTACAGCTGTATGTACCAGTATATGTTATGTACAGCTGTATGTACCAGTATATGTTATGTACAGCTGTATGTACCAGTATATGTTATGTACAGCTGTATGTACCAGTATATGTTATGTACAGCTGTATGTACCAGTATATGTTATGTACAGCTGTATGTACCAGTATATGTTATGTACAGCTGTATGTACCAGTATAAGTTATGTACAGCTGTATGTACCAGTATATGTTATGTACAGCTGTATGTACCAGTATATGTTATGTACAGCTGTATGTACCAGTATATGTTATGTACAGCTGTATGTACCAGTATAGTTATGTACAGCTATGTACCAGTATATGTTATGTACAGCTGTATGTACCAGTATATGTTATGTACAGCTGTATGTACCAGTATATGTTATGTACAGCTGTATGTACCAGTATATGTTATGTACAGCTGTATGTACCAGTATATGTTATGTACAGCTGTATGTACCAGTATATGTTATGTACAGCTGTATGTACCAGTATATGTTATGTACAGCTGTATGTACCAGTATATGTTATGTACAGCTGTATGTACCAGTATATGTTATGTACAGCTGTATGTACCAGTATATGTTATGTACAGCTGTATGTACCAGTATATGTTATGTACAGCTGTATGTACCAGTATATGTTATGTACAGCTGTATGTACCAGTATATGTTATGTACAGCTGTATGTACCAGTATATGTTATGTACAGCTGTATGTACCAGTATATGTTATGTACAGCTGTATGTACCAGTATATGTTATGTACAGCTGTATGTACCAGTATATGTTATGTACAGCTGTATGTACCAGTATATGTTATGTACAGCTGTATGTACCAGTATATGTTATGTACAGCTGTATGTACCAGTATATGTTATGTACAGCTGTATGTACCAGTATATGTTATGTACAGCTGTATGTACCAGTATATGTTATGTACAGCTGTATGTACCAGTATATGTTATGTACAGCTGTATGTACCAGTATATGTTATGTACAGCTGTATGTACCAGTATATGTTATGTACAGCTGTATGTACCAGTATATGTTATGTACAGCTGTATGTACCAGTATATGTTATGTACAGCTGTATGTACCAGTATATGTTATGTACAGCTGTATGTACCAGTATATGTTATGTACAGCTGTATGTACCAGTATATGTTATGTACAGCTGTATGTACCAGTATATGTTATGTACAGCTGTATGTACCAGTATATGTTATGTACAGCTGTATGTACCAGTATATGTTATGTACAGCTGTATGTACCAGTATATGTTATGTACAGCTGTATGTACCAGTATATGTTATGTACAGCTGTATGTACCAGTATATGTTATGTACAGCTGTATGTACCAGTATATGTTATGTACAGCTGTATGTACCAGTATATGTTATGTACAGCTGTATGTACCAGTATATGTTATGTACAGCTGTAGTGTACCAGTATATGTTATGTACAGCTGTATGTACCAGTATATGTTATGTACAGCTGTATGTACCAGTATATGTTATGTACAGCTGTATGTACCAGTATATGTTATGTACAGCTGTAGTGTACCAGTATATGTTATGTACAGCTGTATGTACCAGTATATGTTATGTACAGCTGTGATGTACCAGTATATGTTATGTACAGCTGTATGTACCAGTATATGTTATGTACAGCTGTATGTACCAGTATATGTTATGTACAGCTGTATGTAATATGTTATGTACAGCTGTATGTA